>NC_092119.1:17068382-17268382 GCF_045679555.1 Salvelinus alpinus
CTGGTATGTAATAAAAACCTTCTCCTTTCACCTCCTCCTCCTTGTCCTCCCCCTACTCCTCTTCACCTCCTTCTTCCGTCTCCTCCTTATCCTCCCCTTATCCTCCCCTCCCAACTCTCCTCCTCCTCTCCTCCCTCCTCCTCCCCACTAGGTAAGAGTAACCCTTACTGTGAGGTGACCATGGGAGGTCAGAACTACACCTCCAAGACTCTGAGTGACACAGTCAACCCCAAGTGGAACTTTAACTGTCAGTTCAACATCAGAGACCTGTACCAGGAAGTGCTCTGTATCACCATCTTCCAGAGGGACCAGTTCTCCCCTGACGGTCAGCACACACTCACACACACAGTCTTGTACAGCTAACCTTGTGGGGGGGACACAATTCAGTCCCATTCAAAATCCTATTTTCCCTAAACCCCAACCTGTACTCTTACCCTAACCCCAAAACATAACCTTAAACCTAACCCAAAAACATAACCCTTAACGTGATTCTAACCCCAACACTAATTCTAACCTCATGTTGGTCAAATGTTTGTTTGTTTTCTATTCTTGTGGGAACTTCTGGCCCCTACAAGAATAGTTAAACACGTCCACACGCACGCACGCACGCACGCACGCACGCACGGACGGACAGACGGACGGTGACACTACATTCAGACAACTGCCAGATCTTACAATACCTGGATAGGTGTTTAACATATCAGCTAACCACATCATATGATATAGCAATCCGATGCCTGACTGTGCAGTCCATGGCGTGGGACGTAACCATTGATTGATGCAATTCAAGTGCAACGTCTGCAATCTAGTAGGCCTGGAACACGACCTCTATCTATGGGTAATGTGTCAGACGGCTAACTAGTCTCTCAGACAGCTAACTAGTCTCTCAGACAGCTAACTAGTCTCTCAGACAGCTAACTAGTCTCTCATTCAGCTAACTAGTCTCTCAGACGGCTAACTAGTCTCTCATTCAGCTAACTAGTCTCTCAGACGGCTAGCTAGTCTCTCAGATGGCTAACTAGTCTCTCTTCTCGGCCATTACCCAGACATCCTGGGTCGTACGGAGGTTCCCGTGGCAACCATAAAGGAGTTGGAGAACAAGGGGCTGGTGATGCGCCGCTTGCTACTCCACGAGGTCCCCACTGGAGAGGTGTGTGTCCGCCTCGACCTGCAGCTCTTCCAAAACAGTGCATCCAAATAAGGACATCCTGGCCAACACTGGAAGCCCAAATAAGGACATCTTGACCTGCAGCCACCTGGGGATGGGAGGGACTTGTTATAAATTGTATCTAATTGCTGGTCTAGGGTCAGATACTTATTAATCCTGTTAATGATTAAGGTTGGGATCTGGGGTTGGGCCAGGGCTAACTTTTACCTGGAGCTGCAATGGGAAACACTGATGAGGTGATGGGAACCCTCCCTCCTCGTCTGAGGTCAGACCGTCCTTAGCAATGATCTGAGGACAGTTTAGTCTTTTAGGACAGTTTACTGGTATACTGGTGGTGAGCAGGGTTGGGTTAGTGTAAAGCTGATCCTAGATCTGCGTTTAGGAGCAGCTTCTAACAGTAGTGGTTCTACTTGTACCAGCACTAACACTGATGGCCTGCCTATGCTCTCCTCTGCTACAGACCGGCTCTCATTCTGCCAAGTTTTGCTTTTGTGAACTCAACCCAGGCCAATGTTGGATGAAACTATTTATTTAGTGAAGGATCGTCTTAACTCTATATTTGTTCAAGCTAAGATGTTGTTTGGGAAGGTAAAATACTAGGTCAAATGGGGAGAGACGTTAGGAAAGTGTGGTGTTTCCTGCCATGGATGGGTCCTCACGTCCAGCGATAAACTCAGGACCTCCCTGCTGGGCGTTTATAGTACTGCATCGTAACCAGCTGCTTTTCTTTTATCTCAATCTGTTTTCTCTTTTAACTGCAGGAACATCTGCAGAGGATCTTTAGGATACTGTGGTGGCATAGATCTCCTGATTAACGCTAGTTTTAAAACCAACTCTCTTTCTTTGCAGTATAAATGTTCTGCCGACCTTAAGGAGATCTTGTTCTTTAGTGGTGGTGTTGTTGCCTCAGAAATACTGTAAAAGGAAAAAGCGTCTTTAGTTGATTCCAATCCTGGGCCCATATTCATAAAGAGGTTCAGAGTAGGAGTGCAGGAACATGTGCGATCCGTTTCGCTTTTTAGATCATAGTGAATAAGATGATATGGACAGAGGGGACCTGATCCTAGATCCTAGCCTGGTCCCAGATCTGTTTGGGCTTTTGCCTACTCCGATGTCATTGTCAAGTCAGACTTCATGTTCTGCATGACGATTCCATAAGGAGTTGGTCAGAGAGCAGTAACAGACGGACACCCAGGCTAGATCCACACTGCTACTCTGACACTCAGTGAATATGGACCCAGAACCCTCCAGTGGCTCTATAACCACTAGCTCCACCCAGGGGTGTGGTCACAGAACCCTCCAGTGGCTCTATAACCACTAGCTCCACCCAGGGGTGTGTGACTATAACTATGCAGAGGTTTTAATCAGCCTTTCATCACAGCATTGTAATCAGTGTCTGAATAATCTCTTAGTAGCCTTTCATATTTTACCACATGAACAGAGAAAGGATCCTGAGAATAGTCTTTGAAGGATAAGACTCCATTCAACTAATATATGTAAATCATTTATTTTTAATAATAATCATAAAAAATGTGTAAGACAGGAATGGACATGATTTAGCTGACTACATTATGCTGATATACCAGAGATTTTCTTAAATCATTGTTTTAATTTAAGCTGCACAAGTCTTCTATTGCGCTGTTATTCATTGAGGTTGAACTGTAAGTCCTGTGATGTCAGTAACTCTATGTACTGATTTACTGTTCTAACAAGAGTGCATCCTACATTACTGCCTGATATGCAGTGTGTTCACAATGGGCACAGCACTCACTGATTCTGGCTTCTATCAGGATAATAAAAGGTGTTTAAAACAAACTGGCTAAGCGTGTTTCATTTTATTTTGTTGCATAGCAGTAGTAATACTAGTAGGTTCGTTTAGTGGTTTGAGTCATGACATGTTGAGGCATGTTTTTAGTCTACATTTGGGGCAATATTTCCAAAGAACCACAATGCATTAATCATCAGTATCTGCTGTGCCTCTGATGCACAGGTAGGCCTACACCAGAACAGGAAGTCTGTGCCTCTGATGCACAGGTAGGGCCTACATCAGAACAGGAAGTCTGTGCCTCTGATGCACAGGTAGGCCTACACCAGAACAGGAAGTATGTGCCTCTGATGCACAGGTAGGCCTACACCAGAACAGGAAGTCTGTGCCTCTGATGCACAGGTAGGCCTACACCAGAACAGGAAGTCTGTGCCTCTGATGCACAGGTAGGCCTACACCAGAACAGGAAGTCTGTGCCTCTGATGCACAGGTAGGCCTACACCAGAACAGGAAGTCTGTGCCTCTGATGCACAGGTAGGCCTACACCAGAACAGGAAGTCTGTGCCTCTGATGCACAGGTAGGCCTAAACCAGAACAGGAAGTCTGTGCCTCTGATGCACAGGTAGGCCTACACCAGAACAGGAAGTCTGTGCCTCTGATGCACAGGTAGGCCTACACCAGAACAGGAAGTCTGTGCCTCTGATGCACAGGTAGGCCTACACCAGAACAGGAAGTCTGTGCCTCTGATGCACAGGTAGGCCTACACCAGAACAGGAAGTATGTGCCTCTGATGCACAGGTAGGCCTACACCAGAACAGGAAGTCTGTGCCTCTGATGCACAGGTAGGCCTACACCAGAACAGGAAGTCTGTGCCTCTGATGCACAGGTAGGCCTACACCAGAACAGGAAGTCTGTGCCTCTGATGCACAGGTAGGCCTACACCAGAACAGGAAGTCTGTGCCTCTGATGCACAGGTAGGCCTACACCAGAACAGGAAGTCTGTGTGGGTGTTGACTTGTTGTAATGGGTCTAGCCTACTGTTGGGAAAATAAACTTTTTTCCACACAAACTTGTTTGATGAGCTTTTGAGGGCTTCAGAGAAACTGTTAATCCCTGGTGTTGATTTGGTTATGAGAAATGTAAAGTATTAATCCTTGTGTATTAGTAGGATGAGCTGTTTGCGAGCGGCAACATAAACCTGTTTTGGTGTTTTTCTCTGCCTCCTATGACGTGCCAAATGCCAAATCATAAGAAACAATGTGTTGTTACACAATATAAAATAATAAAAAAACATTGACAGATTATGAGAATACATTGCATAAAGGATGCAATACACTCCCGAAAAGAAAAAAATCCTAAACATACACTGCTGCCATAATGTACAATACGATCATAACTTAAACTGATGAACTCCATAAAGAAAACAGCCCAGCAATTCAATGAATTCAAAGTCATGTTTATACAAACCCTTTCATTCTTAAAAAAATCCCATCACATTGCTCTGTTTACATTATTTCAACACCGTTATTTCTTACATTGTTTTAAGTGGCGCAAAGAGACTGCAACAGGGAGAGCGATGGGAAGACCCGATTCTAAATCCTTTCGGAGTTTACCTTTCATGTAAAACAAGGTTTTCGAACATTACACTGGACAGTTTCACCGACGTTGCGTGTAATGTTACTCGACAGTCCCCTGATTTAACGTGCAAAGCGTTGCCTGACAGAGCCTCAATAGAAGAGAGGGGCTAAAGGAAGGGGGGGGGGGGTCTTTTGATGCCGTGCATCATCCATTATTCAGGTGTGGTGACTCCTCTGTGTCCCCGCTGGTGACTCCTCTGTGTCCCCCGCTCCAGACCACATGCAGACAGAAACACACACAGGCACGCATCAGTTCTCCGGCTACAAAAACAACAGCTGTCTGATTAGCACCACAAGTATATAAAGTTCTACCTTCACATTATGCTGCAGCTCTTGAATAATGATTCCCTCCAAGGACAAGTGTTTATGTGCTACTTAATATCTGTTGTTCCTGGAACATGTGGAAGTGTCTCGCGTTGAACTCTTCATATGAAAGGAGCACTGGGCACATTAGTGCCTTCGGGAAAGTATTCAGACCCCTTGACTTTTTCCACATTTTTGTTAGGTTAAAGCATTATTCTACAATTGATTCAATAGTTTTTTTTCTTCCACTTATCAAATCTACACACAATACCCCATAATGACAAAGAAAAAACTGTTTTTTGGAATTTTTGCTAAATTAATAAAATAGAAAAATTGATATTATATTTACATAAGTATTCAGACCCTTTACTCAGTACTTTGAAGCACATTTGGCAACGATTACAGCCTCGGGTCTTCTTGGGTATAATGCTACAACCTTTGCACACCTGTATTTGGGGAGTTTCTCCCATTCTTCTCTGCAGATCCTCTCAAGCTCTGTCAGGTTGGATGGGGAGCATTGCTGCACAACTATTTTCATGTCTCTCCAGAGATGTTCGATCGGGTTCAAGTCTGGGCTCTGGCTGGGCAACTCAAGGACATTCATGGCTTGGTTTTTGCTCTGACATGCACTGTTAACTGTGGGACCTTATACAGACAGGTGTGTGCCTTTCCAAATCATGTCCAATCAATTGAATTTACCACTGGTGGACTCCAATCAAGTTATGGAAACATCTCTAGGATGATCAATGGAAACAGGATGCACCTGAGCTCAATTTCAAGTCTCATAGTAATGGGTCTGAATATTTATGTAAATTAGGCAAAACATTCTACAAACCTGTTTTTGCTTTGTCATTGTGTGTGTAGACTGCTGGGGATTTGTTTAACTTAATCCATTTTAGAATAAGGCTGTAACGTAACATTTAGAAAAAGTCATGGGGTCTGAGTACTTTCCGAAGGCACTGTATGTGCAAGTCATACATTAAGATTAGTCTTCTTTCTCTCTCACACATTTTCTTCTCAAGATTCCTTATTCTTATTTAAAAACCAAAGAGATGAATAAGTAGAACTCTGTTACAGAAAAACAATGGCTACTAGCGCTTCTGGAATCAATAACTGTATCAGTACATTGTGTTGTTTGATTTCGTTGATAACATTTTGGAACAACTTTTACAATACAGTGTGATGTCTTGCAGATGTTTATAGAGTGAAGGGGAGTTCCTCAAGATCTTCATGTATTTGTCAACTGATTTCAACTTCTGGACACCTAATAATTTATTCAAGCATAAAAAACATGATCTGTCTCCTACACATAACATGAGATTGTCCTCTACAATAAAATAAAAAAATACTGTACAGGACTGTTTGGCGTCTTCCTTTAGAACATTTGGGAAAAATAACCCCCAATATTTCCAGCACAATGGCTGTGTCATGGTCATTCTGGTACAAAATGGCAGCCATGCCAGAGAATTTAATGTTCATTTCTCTACCATAAGCCACCTTCAATGTCGTTTTCGAGAACTTGGCAGTACGTTCAACCGGCCTCACAACCGGAGACCACGTGTAACCACGCCAGCCCAGGACCTCCACATGCGGCTTCATCACCTGCAGGATCTTCTGAGACCATCCACCCGGATAGCTGATGAAACTGAGGTGTATTTCTGTCTGTAATAAAGCCCTTTTTTGGGGTGAAAACCCATTCTGATTGGCTCCCTAGTGGGTGGGCCTATGCCCTCCCAGGCCAACCCATGGCTGCGCCCCCTGCCCAGTCATGTGAAATCCATAGATTAGGGTCCAATTAATATTATTTCAATGGACTGATTTCCTTCTATGAACTGTAACGCAGTAAAATCGTTGAAATTGTTGCATGTTATGTTTATATTATTTCAGTATAGTTCTTTATGGATCATGTCCAGTGGGCTACATCATTGGTTCCGTTCCAAAACCTTTTCCAACTGTGACCCAAACCACATCCTTTAGTAAGCACTTGGGTGTCCAGTTCGTCTCTCGGATCACGTGTTCTTGAGACGTCAACACATGGTTTTGAGAGACGGTGATGATAGTAGCGTATATATTTTCACAGACTTGTGTTTTAATGATGATAAATCTCTGGATATTGTGCAGTATCTTTGTGGACATCCAGTGTGAATACATGTCATTTAGCTGATGTCTTTATCCGTAACATATATTTTACATATGGGTGGTCCCGGGAATCAAACCCACTATCCTGACATTGCAATCGCCGTGCCAACTGAGCTAAAGAGGACTACCACGAAGATGACTAATAATCGTCTTGTTTTTTATTCTCCTTCCTCCTGTCTTTGTTTCTTTGTTAGTACTTTTATTAGGTTATTTTATGATGTGAAGCACTTTGTTACTTGTACTGAAAATAAATAAAATAAATAAATAAATAAAAAATAAATCAAGTTATTATTATGAGTATTGTAATAGTCAGTCATCTGTCGACACTGGTCTCAGCCAGCCTGTTGTTCATGATGCCCAGCGCCCCCACTCCTGCAGAAAATCCATTTGGTCTGTTTTGGTTGGAGACGGACGGTCGAGGGATCCCATTAGTTGCTGCCTCCGACAGCTGCTTCTGCATCAGTGCCAGGTTCACCTGCAGAGGAGAGAAGAGTTTCAGGTGATACTTTAATAACTACAATGAACAAAAATATAAATGCAACATGCAACAGTTTATAACTTTTTTTTTTAAGTTGGAGTGTGGATCAGAAAACCAGTCAGTATCTGGTGTGACCACCATTTGCCTCATGCAGCGTGACACATCTCCTTCACATAGAGTTGATCAGGCTGTTGATTGTGGCCTGTGGAATGTTGCCCCACTCTTCAATGGCTGTGCGAAGTTGCTGGATATTGGCGGGAACTGAAACACGCTGTCATACACGTTGATTCAGAGCATCCCTAACCTGCTCGATAGGTGACATGTCTGGTGAGTATGCATGCCATAGAAAAACTGGGACATGTTCAGCTTCCACTAATTGTGTACAGATCCTTACGACATTGGGGTCGTTCATTATCATGCTGAAACATGAGGTGATTGTGGCAGATGAATGACTCAGGATCTCATCACAGTATCTCTGCATTCAAATTGCCATCGATAAAATGCAATTGTGTTTGTTGTCTGTAGTTTATGCCTGCCCATACTATAACCCCACCTCCACCATGGGGCACTCTGTTCACAGCGTTGATATCAGCAAACCGCTCGCCCACACAACGCCATACACATGGTCTGGGTTCTGAGGCTTGTTGGACATACTGACAAATTCTTTAAAATGGCATTGGAGGCAGCTTATGGTAAAGAAATGACAAATTAAATTATCTGGCAAAAGCTCTTGTGGACATTCCTGCAGTCAGCATGCCAATTGCACTCTCCCTCAAAACTCAAGACATCTATGGCATTGTGTTGTGTGAAAACAGTGCACATTTTAGAGTGGCCTTTTATTGTCCCCAGAACAAGGTGAACCTGAGTAATGATCATGATGTTTAATCAGCTTCTTGATATGCCACACCTGTCAGGTGGATGTATTATCTTGGCAAAGGAGAAATGCTCACTAACAGAAATGTAAACACATTTGTTCACAAAATGTTAGAGAAATAAGCTTTTTGTGCGTATGGAACATTTCTGGGATCTTTTATTTCAGCTCACGAAACCAACGCTTTACATGTTGCTTTACAACATGTAATGACAAAGTTAACTGTCCAAAGAGACAGGAAGCTGATTTAATTGTCCAAAGAGACAGAAAAGTTTGGTAACGCTTAAAGGTACACTCAGCCGAGACGACGTTGCACGTACAATGTAAATACAATATTGGGTAAATATCCGCAACAACTAATAGTGTTGAAGCGCGAGGCTAACAGACAAAGTCTGTTAACTCAGAGCTAAAATCTCATGTTATTTGATCAGATTCTGAATTACGGTACCATTTCTGTTTATGTAGTCTCTCCTCTCTAGATAACAAATCCTCATAGATGTTTAGAAACAAGATGTACAACATACCTGCTTTAAAGGCAGACTCAGCGAGATGAAGTCGCAGCACTGCAGATATTGCTATGAGCTGATGCAAGACTGCTCTCACAGTCACACAGAGTAGTCTATCACGAGCAAGGGTGCGCTTTCAGGCTGCTACAACACAATATCTACGGGACCAAAACACCTGAGAAGTTTAGCCTCGCGCTTCAACACTATTAGTTGTTGCGGATATTTACCCAATATTGTATTTACATTGTACGTGCAACGTCGTCTCGGCTGAGTGTACCTTTAAGCGTTACCAAACTTTTCTGTCTCTTTGGACAATTAAATCAGCTTCCTGTCTATTTGGACAGTTAAATCAGCTTCCTGTCTCTTTGGACAGTTAAATCAGCTTCCTGTCTCTTTGGACAGTTAAATTAGTTTTCTGTCTCTTTGGACAGTTAAATCAGTTCCTGTCTCTTTGGACAGTTAAATCAGCTTCCTGTCACTTTGGACAGTTAAATTAGTTTTCTGTCTCTTTGGACAGTTAAATCAGTTCCTGTCTCTTTGGACAGTTAAATCAGCTTCCTGTATCTTTGGACAGTTAAATTCGTTTTCTGTCTCTTTGGACAGTTAAATCAGTTCCTGTCTCTTTGGACAGTGAAATCAGCTTCCTGTCTCTTTGGACAGTTAAATCAGCTTCCTGTCTCTTTGGACAGTTAAATCAGCTTCCTGTCTCTTTGGACAGTTAATTCAGCTTAGAGTTAGCATCTCCGAACTGCTTGCTTACCAAAAGGATATACAAAAATATATTTTCAACAACATAGACAATAGACGGCACATTCCATATATTGCACGACAACAACACTAACCAACATCAATCGGGTGCAGTCTGAAACTTTGATTTAAATTTGTCCGTTTCAATTCATGGCCACACCAGGTGCTACTAGATACTGTAAATACAGTGAATAACCCCCCCCCCCCCCCTCCCCATTTATAAACAGGGGCTTCTGACTAGAAATGAAACAGAGTGAACCTTAACCATGCTTTTTACCCGGGACATTCACCTTATTGGTCGCCAGTAAGTCCCTCATGGAGATCATCTCCCCAGACATCCGCCGGCCTCCATCCGTCTCGCTCTCGTTCACTGCGTCCGTTTCTATGGAGACAGTCCGCCGCGCCCGGGGGTGTCCGTGTCCAGTGCTGGTGGGCATCACGGCGTTCCGGCGCGGCCGGAGTCTCTTCCCGATCCCGGGGGAGCAGCAGCGGCAGCAGCCTCGGCAGCAGAGAATGCCCAGCTTTCTCAGCAGCCAGTTAAGAGTCTGCTTGAGTTTTGGGAAAATGAAACTTTGAAATTCAGAGACATGAATTAATAATAGTAGTAAAACACCCACATACCTAGAGGAAGAAGCCGGTTTGTGTGTACTACAGGAGTCTGCTGAGCCCGGCCTCCCCAATTAAGGTGCCACCAACCTCGTGTGTGTGTGTGTGTGTGTGTGTGTGTGTGTGTGTGTGTGTGTGTGTGTGTGTGTGTGTGTGTGTGTGTGTGTGTGTGTGTGTGTGTGTGTGTGTGTGTGTGTGTGTGTGTGTGTGTGTGTGTGTGTGTGTGTGTGTGTGTGTGTGTGTGTGTGTGTGTGTGTGTGTGGAAGAGGAATAGAGCAAGAGAGAGAGCGAGCCAGTAGACCGAGGAAAGGACAGAGAATGGACAATTAGAGCTCGCCATCTTGCACTGAATGTGTGTGCATAAAACAAATATAGCTACATAAAAACATCACCTGCTTGATGACGATAGATATGACGTTGAACAGCGAGTAGATACAGCAGACACCCATCAATATAAACAGGAAGTTCCCCAGTCTGTAGGCTGTCTGGTTCCTATCATACGAAACCCTCTGGCTGCTCACCATGTCCCCGAACCCGATGGTGCTAAACGCCACAAAACAGAAGTACAGCGACTCCAGATATCCCCAGCCCTCTGCCGCCGAATACATGGCAGAGGCACAGCAGGAGATCACCACAGCGGCCACGCAGAGAATTAGCATCACATAGTACACTGAAGGCTTCCATCCAGCCAAAATGTCCCCGTCTCTATCTCTGGGTCCTGGCAGTGACGCCTCCCTGCGGCCATCGTGGGGCACGACGCCCTGGCGCTGATGCTGCAGCTCGTGGCACGACTTGAGGACGAAGGCGAGCACCGTGATGATACGCTCCAGGAAGAGGTTGAAGAAGAGGATGGTAGAGGCGCAGCCGATCAGGCCGTAGAAGATGAGGAAGACTTTGCCGCTGACCGTGGCCGGGGTGGTCATGCCAAATCCTGACCCGGAGAGAGAAGGGGAGGGGGACAGAGGGATGGGAGGCGGGGGAGAGAGAGAGGGGGAGGGACGAGAGAGAGAGAGAAAGAGACACATTTCCCTCAGATTACAGACCCACAAAGAATTCGAAAACAAATCAAATTTTGATGAACTCCCATATCTACTGGGTGAAATACCACAGTGTGACATCACAGCAGCAATATTTGTGACCTGTTGCCACAAGAAAAGGGCAACCATTGAAGAAAAAACACCATTGTAAATACAACCTATATTTATGTTTATATATTTTCCCTTTTGTACTATTTGTACATCATTACAACACTGTATATAGACAATATGACATTTGAAATGTCTTTATTCTTTTGGAACTTTTGTGAGTGTAATGTTTACTGTTAATTTTTTATTGTTAATTTCACTTTTGTTTATGATCTGTTTCACTTGCTTTGGGAATATAAACATATGTTTCCCATGCCAATAAAGCCCCTTAAATTGAAATTGAATTTGAATTGAAAGAAAAATGATGAGAGTATAATTACCTAACATTACCTAACCCCCTCTCCCCGTCTGTCTGTTCCTAAAAAGCCCACTCATGCATCCCTCGTTCACTTCCAAGGTAAAGGAGAATAAAGTAAACCAGGTTGCCATAGGTGACGATGTCTCTTAATACTTCCAGTTTTTTTCTAAGCATCTGTCTCTTCCTCTCTCTCATTCCTCGCTCCTCTTCTCCTTACCCTGGAGTGAAATGATAATTTAGTGACGGGGGTTTTCATTACCATTCTCACAGATGTGCTCCTCGGAGATGAAAGAGAAGTCTCTAAAACAACTTCTCCTTCAAAAAGAAAGACCCAGAGCAACTGAACATGCTTGAGACTAGGCTACTGGAGGGAAGGGAAAATAGATGCTTGAGACTAGGCTACTGGAGGGAAGGGAAAATAGATGCTTGAGACTAGGCTACTGGAGGGAAGGGAAAATAGATGCTTGAGACTAGGCTACTGGAAGGGAGGGAAAATAGATGCTTGAGACTAGGCTACTGGAGGGAAGGGAAAATAGATGCTTGAGACTAGGCTACTGGAGGGAAGGGAAAATAGATGCTTGAGACTAGGCTACTGGAGGGAAGGGAAAATAGATGCTTGAGACTAGGCTACTGGAGGGAAGGGAAAATAGATGCTTGAGACTAGGCTACTGGAGGGAAGGGAAAATAGATGCTTGCTGCAGGAATGGCTTTATTGGCTTCTGTTTGTGTGTCTCACCTTTAATTATCTTATATGTTGACGCCGGTATACCCTATAGCCTTTACCATATAGCCTATACCATATAGCCTTTACCCTATAGCCTTTACCCTATAGCCTTTACCCTATAGCCTATACCCTATAGCCTTTACCCTATAGCCTTTACCATATAGCCTTTACCATATAGCCTTTACCCTATAGCCTATACCCTATAGCCTATACCATATAGCCTTTACCATATAGCCTTTACCCTATAGCCTTTACCCTATAGCCTTTACCCTATAGCCTTTACCCTATAGCCTTTACCCTATAGCCTTTACCATATAGCCTTTACCCTATAGCCTTTCCCATATAGCCTTTACCCTATAGCCTTTCCCATATAGCCTTTACCCTACAGCCTATACCATATTGCCTTTACCCAGTACCATTTCAAATAGCCCATGGTCCCTGACAAATCAATTCAAACCAGTAACATAATAAAAACATTCATATACAGTTGATATTATTTTGTTGTTTTGTCGGGTCTCTGAAAACAAAATATAGTTTTTTGCAGCAATAGAAAATGTTTGTTATTGACTTATCTAATTAATAAGATTATGACAAGATCCCACAAAACAGTATGCATTGTCCTTCAGCTGTGACCATGGGGATAGAGTTCCTCCAGCCTTGACCATGGGGATAGAGTTCCTCCAGCCTTGACCATGGGGATAGAGTTCCTCCATCCTTGACCATGGGGATAGAGTTCCTCCAGCCTTGACCATGGGGATAGAGCTCCTCCAGCCTTGACCATGGGGATAGAGTTCCTCCATCCTTGACCATGGGGATAGAGTTCCTCCATCCTTGACCATGGGGATAGAGTTCCTCCAGCCTTGACCATGGGGATAGAGTTCCTCCAGCCTTGACCATGGGGATAGAGTTCCTCCAGCCTTGACCATGGGGATAGAGTTCCTCCATCCTTGACCATGGGGATAGAGTTCCTCCAGCCTTGACCATGGGGATAGAGTTCCTCCAGCCTTGACCATGGGGATAGAGTTCCTCCAGCCTTGACCATGGGGATAGAGTTCCTCCATCCTTGACCATGGGGATAGAGTTCCTCCAGCCTTGACCATGGGGATAGAGTTCCTCCATCCTTGACCATGGGGATAGAGTTCCTCCAGCCTTGACCATGGGGATAGAGTTCCTCCAGCCTTGACCATGGGAATAGAGTTCCTCCAGCCTTGACCATGGGGATAGAGTTCCTCCAGCCTTGACCATGGGGATAGAGTTCCTCCAGCCTTGACCATGGGGATAGAGTTCCTCCAGCCTTGACCATGGGGATAGAGTTCCTCCAGCCTTGACCATGGGGATAGAGTTCCTCCAGCCTTGACCATGGGGATAGAGTTCCATAAAATTGAGAAGCTTGTCATTTTCACTAAACCTTAGTGTTCAGAAAAGAGCGGTATGTTTTATCCCATACTGTGCAAATCACCTTAGTGCATCAACACAATTTCAAACCTCTGGCTGTATCATCTGCCTCCCCTGGGTTGTATCTCTGTGATGCATACACTCTGTCAAGAAAATATGGACGCCAGGAGGGAGGCAATGTCCTTAATTAACTGTAGTTGATTTGTAATGGTTGACAGCCTACTGGAAACAACAACAGTAAAAACAAGAAAAATAAATATCTACAATGAAAATAAATAACCTGAATAATTAATAGCCAGTTTTGGCAAAACTGAAGTCACTTTTCATTAGTTATTTGATGTTCAAATTCATCCACCTTGATTAGACTATACTCTATAGCCTATTATATCGCAAGCCTGCCTACTCATTTCTTTTTGCATACATTCAGTATTAAGATCTCACTCTCTCATTGTTAAAGATCAAAGGGTTATTTGGTTCATCAGTTTGTCAAGATGTCACAGTCTTCATATAATTTGAAGTGCAATTAATTTCCTGAATTATAACAAAACGGACGCATTTTTTAAAAGCTATGCAAAAAAGATATATAAAATGTTATTGTCATCTTATCCCTGCGTTATTGTGCGTAAACGTGAAACAGGTCTATGGCACCAATTCTAAATTGTTCAAATGGTGCATTTAGATTAAAAGTGATACATTTCGCAGTACACCACAATCTTTTCTGAACCTTCTGTCTTTGTTTCTGAGCTTACCTATGGTCGACACAACGGTCCCCACGAAGTAAAAAGCGCCGGTAAAATCCCAGCGAGGTCTGAGTGTATCCACGCGGATACCGGCGACGTTCGCCTCCTCGTAGAGCCGGAGAAAGGTCTCCAAATCGGTCCGGGTGAGGTTGTGCTTATGGGTGAAGTTCTCGAAGCGCTGCGCCCACCGCTCTATGGCCTGCCGCTCCTTCGGTTGTTCCAACGCGGAGAACACCGCCGCGCCGCACAGCAGATACAGCATGATCAGCACCGTCAGCATCAGGAACCGCGCGTTATCATCGTTCATCGCGCCGAAGCAGCAGCCTCTCCGGCAAGCCATTACGGCGGCAGAGAGGACACGGAGGACCCGGGGAGAAGGATCCTCTGCGTCCTCTCAGATACAAGCTAACATGAAAGCCTTCCAGATAAGTCAGTATGTATAGTTCGATATTTAGACACAAGTGCCATAACTGCTGGGAATGTTTAATTGACAAAGATACCAGGTTACCTCGGCTCACACCCTACCATCCACATGTTTTATGAACACATCTTAAAATAAATAAATCAATTAAAGTTGCTTGTGCGTCATAGATTTCCTTAGAAGTGCCGATAACTCTAGTGGGAACTGTAGTTGATTGATTCTCGCATGCGTAATGCAAAACAATTCCCGAAAAATATCCCTAAACTGACTGGAACAGCCTTCATCATGTATGTCCTGATTATCCTCGAGGCAGTTGCAGGGGAAGGGTGAGCTCAGCTTCGCAGTGCACTCCACTCCCTCCCCGAACAGGCTCAGTGAGAGCTGGACAGGCTCACAGTAGCGATTACAAAACCCAACCAATTCGGCGAGCGATGGGACTAATACAAGTAGCGGTTATGTTGAGGCGTTGTCCCCAGTTTACTTCTCAATAAGATACCAGTCATGAAACCAATGAAAAAGTTATCAAATTATATTAATGGAACAGTTCAATGCACACACACACACACACACACACACACACACACACACACACACACACACACACACACACACACACACACACACACACACACACACACACACACACACACACACACACACACACACACACACACACACACACACACACACAGACAGACAGACAGACAGAGGCACACACACAAACCATGCAGGACTAGTACACATGGCAGCTCACAGACCTCTCCTCACGCCATGCAGGACTGGTACACATGGCAGCTCACAGACCTCACCTCACACCATGCAGGACTGGTACACATGGCAGCTCACAGACCTCACCTCACACCATGCAGGACTGGTACACATGGCAGCTCACAGAACTCACCTCACACCATGCAGGACTGGTACACATGGCAGCTCACAGACCTCACCTCACACCATGCAGGACTGGTACACATGGCAGCTCACAGACCTCACCTCACACCATGCAGGACTGGTACACATGGCAGCTCACAGACCTCACCTCACTACCAGGAAACAGGGAGAAGGAAGGCTACCAGGATGGTGCTAACTTCTTAAACAGGCATAGGAGCTGTCTGATTGGCTGCTGTAACACTGATAATGATGGGCCTAGCAGCTTCCTGAGCCAGGTACTTTTACTATGCAATATTGAGTATTGTCAGCTGAGTATTGTTCGTAAGTTTTTGCTTCAGCCATAATGAAAACACAAAACATTTTTGGAGCAATGGGGATCCCATGGAAATAAAAGGTAGCTGCTACCACAGTTGCTAAGCAGCAGTTCATTAAAATTGGAACATACAAAAAAATCCCAGGCTACAAACACCACAGAAAACCTGCTGCAGTCATTATCAAGATGGTGCTGACGGAGAAGGGAGACCTCTTTACTTTACTGACTTTATTGTCCCCGTGTGGAAATGTTGATGCAGTATTATGTACACGTTTAAAGTGGCATTTAGAAACAGTAGACAACAACACAAAATTCATAACAGTTCCACAGAGAAGAAAGAAGACCAGCCTCCTAAACACCTCGAGCTGTTTAGGAGGGATATCACACCTGGCATAAAGTCCATTTCGACTTTAACTCCGACGTATCCCTTGTTCGTACCGGACCACATTCCTTTTTTTCATGGCGTACCAAAACCCAAAACCCTAAATGTGGTCTAGTAGATGGTGATGTAGATGTTGGGGTTAGAACTAAGTTGCCAGTAGAGGGAGTCCACATGATTTTGGGGAATGAATTGGAAGGTAGTAAGGTGTGGGGAGATGGAAAACTAAACATATGGTTACCTGGAATATCTGCACTGATCCTATCCAGACTCCAATGACAAAATGACAAAAGTTTCACCAGGAGACTGTTCTGGAGTCTGACCCACACTCTAAAATCACAAACACAACTTGATCTATTTCCCATTCACTGATTGGAGGGAAAACTGTTGGAATGTTAATTTAATTTAAAAGAGGAACCATTTGGAGTCAGATCACGGTAGATGAGCCGGCATCCTGGAATCGACTGGCACTCCCCTCCGTTCCTCCGACTGGCACTCCCCTCCGTTCCTCCGACTGGCACTCCCCTCCGTTCCTCCGACTGGCACTCCCCTCCGTTCCTCCGACTGGCACTCCCCTCCGTTCCTCTGACTGGCACTCCCCTCCGTTCCTCCGACTGGCACTCCCCTCCGTTCCTCCGACTGGCACTCCCCTCCCCTCCTCCGACTGGCACTCCCCTCCGTTCCTCCGACTGGCACTCCCCTCCGTTCCTCCGACTGGCACTCCCCTCCGTTCCTCCGACTGGCACTCCCCTCCGTTCCTCCGACTGGCACTCCCCTCCGTTCCTCCGACTGGCACTCCCCTCCGTTCCTCCGACTGGCACTCCCCTCCGTTCCTCCGACTGGCACTCCCCTCCCCTCCTCCGACTGGCACTCCCCTCCGTTCCTCCGACTGGCACTCCCCTCCGTTCCTCCGAATGGCACTCCCCTCCGTTCCTCCGACTGGCACTCCCCTCCGTTCCTCCGACTGGCACTCCCCTCCGTTCCTCCGACTGGCACTCCCCTCCGCTCCTCCGACTGGCACTCCCCTCCGTTCCTCCGACTGGCACTCCCCTCCGTTCCTCCGACTGGCACTCCCCTCCGTTCCTCCGACTGGCACTCCCCTCCGTTCCTCCGACTGGCCCTCCCCTCCGTTCCTCCGACTGGCACTCCCCTCCGTTCCTCCGACTGGCACTCCCCTCCGTTCCTCCGACTGGCCCTCCCCTCCCCTCCTCCGACTGGCACTCCCCTCCGTTCCTCCGATTGGCACTCCCCTCCGTTCCTCCGACTGGCACTCCCCTCCGTTCCTCCGACTGGCACTCCCCTCCGTTCCTCCGACTGGCACTCCTCTCCGTTCCTCCGACTGGCACTCCCCTCCGTTCCTCCGACTGGCACTCCCCCTCCGTTCCTCCGACTGGCACTCCCCTCCGTTCCTCCGACTGGCACTCCCCTCCGTTCCTCCGACTGGCACTCCCCTCCGTTCCTCCGACTGGCACTCCCCTCCGTTCCTCCGACTGGCACTCCCCTCCGTTCCTCCGACTGGCACTCCCCTCCGTTCCTCCGACTGGCACTCCCCCTCCGTTCCTCCGACTGGCACTCCCCTCCGTTCCTCCGACTGGCCCTCCCCTCCCCTCCTCCGACTGGCACTCCCCTCCGTTCCTCCGATTGGCACTCCCCTCCGTTCCTCCGACTGGCACTCCCCTCCGTTCCTCCGACTGGCACTCCCCTCCGTTCCTCCGACTGGCACTCCCCTCCGTTCCTCCGACTGGCACTCCCCTCCGTTCCTCCGACTGGCACTCCCCTCCGTTCCTCCGACTGGCACTCCCCTCCGTTCCTCCGACTGGCACTCCTCTCCGTTCCTCCGATTGGCACTCCCCTCCGTTCCTCCGATTGGCACTCCCCTCCGTTCCTCCGACTGGCACTCCCCTCCGTTCCTCCGACTGGCACTCCCCTCCGTTCCTCCGACTGGCACTCCCCTCCCCTCCTCCGACTGGCCCTCCCCTCCGTTCCTCCGACTGGCACTCCCCTCCGCTCCTCCGACTGGCACTCCCCTCCGTTCCTCCGACTGGCACTCCCCTCCGTTCCTCCGACTGGCACTCCCACCCGTTCCTCCGATTGGCACTCCCCTCCGTTCCTCCGACTGGCACTCCCCTCCGTTCCTCCGACTGGCACTCCCCTCCGTTCCTCCGACTGGCACTCCCCTCCGTTCCTCCGACTGGCACTCCCCTCCGTTCCTCCGACTGGCACTCCCCTCCGTTCCTCCGACTGGCACTCCCCTCCGTTCCTCCGACTGGCACTCCTCTCCGTTCCTCCGATTGGCACTCCCCTCCGTTCCTCCGATTGGCACTCCCCTCCGTTCCTCCGACTGGCACTCCCCTCCGTTCCTCCGACTGGCACTCCCCTCCGTTCCTCCGACTGGCACTCCCCTCCGTTCCTCCGACTGGCACTCCCCTCCGTTCCTCCGACTGGCACTCCCCTCCGTTCCTCCGATTGGCACTCCCCTCCGTTCCTCCGATTGGCACTCCCCTCCGTTCCTCCGACTGGCACTCCCCTCCGTTCCTCCGACTGGCACTCCCCTCCGTTCCTCCGATTGGCACTCCCCTCCGTTCCTCCGACTGGCACTCCCCTCCGTTCCTCCGATTGGCACTCCCCTCCGTTCCTCCGACTGGCACTCCCCTCCGTTCCTCCGACTGGCACTCCCCTCCGTTCCTCCGACTGGCACTCCCCTCCGTTCCTCCGACTGGCACTCCCCTCCGTTCCTCCGACTGGCACTCCCCTCCGTTCCTCCGACTGGCACTCCCCTCCGTTCCTCCGACTGGCACTCCCCTCCGTTCCTCCGACTGGCACTCCCCTCCGTTCCTCCGACTGGCACTCCTCTCCGTTCCTCCGACTGGCACTCCCCCTCCGTTCCTCCGACTGGCACTCCCCTCCGTTCCTCCGACTGGCACTCCCCTCCGTTCCTCCGACTGGCACTCCCCTCCCCTCCTCCGACTGGCACTCCCCTCCGTTCCTCCGACTGGCCCTCCCCTCCGTTCCTCCGACTGGCACTCCCCTCCGTTCCTCCGACTGGCACTCCCCCTCCGTTCCTCCGACTGGCACTCCCCTCCGTTCCTCCGACTGGCACTCCCCTCCGTTCCTCCGACTGGCACTCCCCTCCGTTCCTCCGACTGGCACTCCCCTCCGTTCCTCCGACTGGCACTCCCCTCCGTTCCTCCGACTGGCACTCCCCTCCGTTCCTCCGACTGGCACTCCCCCTCCGTTCCTCCGACTGGCACTCCCCTCCGTTCCTCCGACTGGCCCTCCCCTCCCCTCCTCCGACTGGCACTCCCCTCCGTTCCTCCGATTGGCACTCCCCTCCGTTCCTCCGACTGGCACTCCCCTCCATTCCTCCGACTGGCACTCCCCTCCGTTCCTCCGACTGGCACTCCTCTCCGTTCCTCCGATTGGCACTCCCCTCCGTTCCTCCGACTGGCACTCCCCTCCGTTCCTCCGACTGGCACTCCCCTCCGTTCCTCCGACTGGCACTCCCCTCCGTTCCTCCGACTGGCACTCCCCTCCGTTCCTCCGACTGGCACTCCCCTCCCCTCCTCCGACTGGCCCTCCCCTCCGTTCCTCCGACTGGCACTCCCCTCCGCTCCTCCGACTGGCACTCCCCTCCGTTCCTCCGACTGGCACTCCCCTCCCCTCCTCCGACTGGCCCTCCCCTCCGTTCCTCCGACTGGCACTCCCCTCCGCTCCTCCGACTGGCACTCCCCTCCGTTCCTCCGACTGGCACTCCCCTCCGTTCCTCCGACTGGCACTCCCCTCCGTTCCTCCGACTGGCACTCCCCTCCGTTCCTCCGACTGGCACTCCCCTCCGTTCCTCCGACTGGCACTCCCCTCCGTTCCTCCGACTGGCACTCCCCTCCGTTCCTCCGACTGGCACTCCCCCTCCGTTCCTCCGACTGGCACTCCCCTCCGTTCCTCCGACTGGCCCTCCCCTCCCCTCCTCCGACTGGCACTCCCCTCCGTTCCTCCGATTGGCACTCCCCTCCGTTCCTCCGACTGGCACTCCCCTCCATTCCTCCGACTGGCACTCCCCTCCGTTCCTCCGACTGGCACTCCTCTCCGTTCCTCCGATTGGCACTCCCCTCCGTTCCTCCGACTGGCACTCCCCTCCGTTCCTCCGACTGGCACTCCCCTCCGTTCCTCCGACTGGCACTCCCCTCCGTTCCTCCGACTGGCACTCCCCTCCCCTCCTCCGACTGGCCCTCCCCTCCGTTCCTCCGACTGGCACTCCCCTCCGCTCCTCCGACTGGCACTCCCCTCCGTTCCTCCGACTGGCACTCCCCTCCCCTCCTCCGACTGGCCCTCCCCTCCGTTCCTCCGACTGGCACTCCCCTCCGCTCCTCCGACTGGCACTCCCCTCCGTTCCTCCGACTGGCACTCCCCTCCGTTCCTCCGACTGGCACTCCCCTCCGTTCCTCCGACTGGCACTCCCCTCCGTTCCTCCGACTGGCACTCCCCTCCGTTCCTCCGACTGGCACTCCCCTCCGTTCCTCCGACTGGCACTCCCCTCCGTTCCTCCGACTGGCACTCCCCTCCGTTCCTCCGACTGGCACTCCCCTCCGTTCCTCCGACTGGCATTCCCCTCCGTTCCTCCGACTGGCACTCCCCTCCGTTCCTCCGACTGGCACTCCCCTCCGTTCCTCCGACTGGCCCTCCCCTCCGTTCCTCCGACTGGCCCTCCCCTCCGTTCCTCCGACTGGCACTCCCCTCCGTTCCTCCGACTGGCACTCCCCTCCGTTCCTCCGACTGGCACTCCCCTCCGTTCCTCCGACTGGCACTCCCCTCCGTTCCTCCGACTGGCACTCCCCTCCGTTCCTCCGACTGGCACTTCCCTCCGTTCAGTGATCAGCTCTACCACGACACCAACCACGGTGAGACATACTACAGGGAGGTCAGAGACTTAGCAGTGTGGTGCCAGGACAACAACCTCTGCCTCCACGTCAGTAAGACCAAGGAGCTGATCGTGGACTACAGACATTTTACATTTACATTTAAGTCATTTAGCAGACGCTCTTATCCAGAGCGACTTACAAATTGGAAAGTTCATACATATTCATCCTGGTCCTACTACAGGACAAAGAGGGGAAATCACACCCCCAACCACATTGACAAGGATGTAGTGGACGGGTCGGGGGCTTCAAGAACCTTGGCGGCTACATCACTAACGACTGAACATGGTCCACACACACCCGCACAGTTGTGAAGAGGGTACGACAGCACCTCTTTCCCCACAGGAGGCAAAAAAGATTTGTCATGGGCTCTCGGATCCTCCAAAAATTCTACAGATGCACCATCGAGAACATCTTGACTGCCTGCGTCACCGCAAATGCACTGCCCTCGTCCGCAAAGCACTACAGAGGGTGGCGTGGACAGCCCAGTACATCACTGGGGCCGAGCTCCCTGCCATCCAGGAGGACCTCTAAATCAGGCGGTGTCAGAGGAAGGCCCGAAAAATTCTCCAGCCAACCAAGCTGGAGTTTACTCTGCTACCATCCATCAAACGGTACCGGAACATCGGCTCTTGAACCAACAGGCTCAGAGATAGTTTCTAACCCCAAGCCATAAGACTGCTAAATAGCCATAATCCTGCAAAGTAGTTAATTAAATGGTTACCTGGAATATCTGCACTGATCCTATCTCGCACTGACTATGCACACTCACAAGACAATTTGGAAAATATTCAGACCTCTTGACTTTTTCCACATTTTTATACGTTACAGGCTTATTCTTAAATTGAATAAATTTCATTTTTTCCTCATCAATCTACACACAATACCCCATAATGACAAAGCGAAAACACATTTTATAAATGTTTGCACATTTTTTACAAATCAGAAATACCTTATTTATAAAGTATTCAGACTGTTTGCTACTGTATGAGACTCAAAATTGATCTCAGGTGCATGCTGTTTCCTTTGGTCATCCTTGAGATATTTTTACAACTTGATTGGAGTCCACCTGCGGTAAATTCAATTGATTGAACATGACTTGCCTAGTTAAATAAATAAAATAAAATAAAAATGTGGATAGCCACACACCTGTATATATAAGGTCTCACAGTTGACAGTGCATGTCAGAGCAAAAACCAAGAACACAGTTGCCTCCATCATTCTTAAATGTAAGAAGTTTGGAACCACCAAGACTCTTCCTAGAGCTCGCCGCCTGGTCAAACTAAGCAATCGGGGAGAAGGGCCTTGGTCAGGGAGGTGACCAAGAACCCGATGGTCATTCTAACAGAGCTCCAGAGTTCCTCTGTGGAGATGAGAGAACCTTCCAGGCCTTTATGGTAGAGTGGCCAGACGGAAGCCATTCCTCAGTAAAAGGCATTACAGCATGCTTGGAGTTTGCCAAAAGGAACCTAAAGGACTCTCAGACCATGTGAAACTGACTGCAGGAATGTCCGCCAGAGTTGTTGCCAGATAATTGAATGTTAATTTCTCTACCATAAATAGTTTCCAACGTCGTTTTAGAGAATTACGTCCAACCGGCCTCACAACCACAGACCACGTGTAACCCCGCCTGCCCAGGACCTCCACATCCGGCTTCTTCACCTCCGTTTATACTTTTGTTCAGTATATTTATAGGCTGTATAGATGTTTAGCCCCCAGGACAAATTGCACATAATCAAGTCATCATACTGAAAAAATATAATTGAATAAACGTTTAGAGTGAATTTTTTGCACATATAAACAGAACAATTACATTACATGATTGACTTGCCAACATAAATAAAGGTAACATTTAAAAACATTTAAAAAATTAAGATAACAAACCATTATAACACTAAAATAATGACAACAACACTATTTACATACAGATGACATCTAGGAGATGGGGCGGTGATGACACCTAGGAGATGGGGGGGTGATGACATCTAGGAGATGGGGGGGGGTGATGACATCTAGGAGATGGGGGGGTGATGACATCTAGGAGATGGGGGGGGGGTGATGACATCTAGGAGATGGGGGGGGTGATGACATCTAGGAGATGGGGGGGGTGATGACATCTAGGAGATGGGGGATGATGACATCTAGGAGATGGGGGGGTGATGACACCTAGGATATGGGGGGGTGATGACATCTAGTAGATGGGGGGGTGATGACATCTAGGAGATGGGGGGGGGGTGATGACATCTAGGAGATGGGGGGGGTGATGACATCTAGGAGATGGGGGATGATGACATCTAGGAGATGGGGGGGTGATGACACCTAGGATATGGGGGGGTGATGACATCTAGTAGATGGGGGGGGGGTGATGACATCTAGGAGATGGGGGGGGTGATGACATCTAGGAGATGGGGGGGGGTGATGACATCTAGGAGATGGGGGGGGTGATGACATCTAGGAGATGGGGGGGGGGGTGATGACATCTAGGAGATGGGGGGGGTGATGACATCTAGGAGATGGGGGATGATGACATCTAGGAGATGGGGGGGTGATGACACCTAGGATATGGGGGGGTGATGACATCTAGTAGATGGGGGGGTGATGACATCTAGGAGATGGGGGGGGGTGATGACATCTAGGAGATGGGGGGGGTGATGACATCTAGGAGATGGGGGGGTGATGACATCTAGTAGATGGGGGGGTGATGACACCTAGGAGATGGGGGGTGATGACATCTAGTAGATGGGGGGTGATGACATCTAGGAGATGGGGGGTGATGACATCTAGTAGATGGGGGGTGATGACACCTAGGAGATGGGGGGTGATGACATCTAGGAGATGGGGGGGGTGATGACACCTAGAAGATGGGGGGGTGATGACATCTAGGAGATGGGGGGGGGTGATGACACCTAGTAGATGGGGGGTGATGACATCTAGGAGGTGGGGGGGGGGGGTGATGACACCTAGTAGATGGGGGGTGATGACATCTAGTAGATGGGGGGTGATGACATCTAGTAGATGGGGGGGGGGGTGATGACATCTAGTAGATGGGGCGGTGATGACATCTAGTAGATGGGGCGGTGATGACACCTAGGAGATGGGGCGGTGATGACACCTAGGAGATGGGGCAGTGATGACACCTAGGAGATGGGGCAGTGATGACACCTAGGAGATGGGGCGGTGATGACATCTAGGAGATGGGGGGGGGTGATGACATCTAGTAGATGGGGGGTGATGACATCTAGGAGATGGGGGGGTGATGACATCTAGGAGATCGGGGGATGATGACATCTAGGAGATGGGGGGATGATGACATTTTGGAGATGGGGGGGATGATGACATCTAGTAGATGGGGGGTGATGACATCTAGGAGATGGGGGGGATGATGACATTTTGGAGATGGGGGGATGATGACATCTAGGAGATGGGGGGTGATGACATCTAGGAGATGGGGGATAGTGACATCTAGGAGATGGGGGGATGATGACATCTAGGAGATGGGGGATGATGAGATCGAGGAGATGAGGGGTCTAGGCATGACGATCACCAAGGAGCTGGTTGTTCAGACTCGGCATGAAGATCACCAAGGAGCTGGCCAAGCAGATACAGATATAGTCCCAATGGGCACCATATTCCCTATATAGTGCAATTTGGACCGAGCAACAGACTTACAGCCAGGCTCAAATAGAACCGGAACTATAACAGTTTTCCTAGATCTCTGAAAATAAATGAATCACCTTTCATTCCTTCACTCATACAGCTCTCTCTCCGTCTTCCATACACACCTTGGGTTATTGAATAACAGTCCCAATGGTGCTTGCTCGCTCGCTCTCTCTCTTTCTCTGATCGAATCAAATCAAATGTTATTGGTCACATACACGTGTTTAGCAGATGTTATTGCGGGTGAGGCGAAAGTCTTGTGTTTCTAGCTCCAACAGTGCAGTAATATCTAACCAGTAATACAGTTGAAGTGGGAAGTTTACATACACTGAGGTTGGAGGCATTAAAACTCGTTTTTCAACCACACATCACATTTCTTGTTAACTAACTATAGTTTTGGCAAGTCGGTTAGGACATCTACTTTGTGCATGACACAAGTCATTTTTCCAACAATTGTTTACAGACAGATTCTTTCACTTATAAGTCACTGTATCACAATTCCAATGGGTCAGAAGTTTACATACACTAAGTTGACTGTGCCTTTAAATAGCTTGGAAAATTCCAGAAAATTATGTTATGGCTTTAGAAGCTTCTGATAGGCTAATTGACATAATTTGAGTCAATTGGAGGTGTACCTGTGGATATATTTCAAGGCCTACCTTCAAACTCAGTGCCTCTTTGCTTGACATCATGGGAAAATCTAAAGAAATCAGCCAAGACCAAGTCTGGTTCATCCTTGGGAGCAATTTCCAAACGCCTGAAGGTACTACATTCATCTGTACAAACAATAGTACGCAAGTATTAACACCATTGGACCACGCAGCCGTCATACCGCTCAGGAAGGAGACACGTTCTGTCTCCTAGAGATGAACATACTTTGGTGTGAAAAGTGCAAATCAATCCCAGAACAACAGCAAAGGACCTTGTGAAGATGCTGGAGGAAACAGGTACAACATTATCTATATCCACAGTAAAACAAGTCCTATATCGACATAACCTGAAAGGCCGCTCAGCAAGGAAGAAGCCACTGCTCCAACACCGGCATGAAAAGCCAGATTACGTTTTGCAACTGCACATGAGGACTAAGATCGTACTTTTTCGAGAAATGTCCTCTCGTCTGATGAAACAAAAATAGAACTGTTTGGCCATAATGACCATCGTAATGATTGGAGGAAAAAGGGGGAGGCTTGCAAGCCGAAGAACACCATCCCAACCGTGAAGCACGGGGGTGGCAGCATCATATTGTGGGAGTGCTTTGCTGCAGGAAGGACTGGTGCACTTCACAAAATAGATGGCATCATGAGGGAGGAAAATTATGTGTATATACTGAAGAAACATCTCAAGACATCAGTCAGGAAGTTAAAGCTTGGTCACAAATGGGTCTTTCAAATGGACAATGACCCCAAGCATACTTCCAAAGTTATGGCAAAATGGCTTAAGGACAACAAAGTCAAGGTATTGGAGTGGCCATCACAAAGCCCTGACGTCAATCCTAAAGAAAATTTGTGGGCAGAACTGAAAAAGCGTGTGTGAGCAAGGCCTACAAACCTGACTCAGTTACACCAGCTCTGTCAGGAGGAATGGGCCAAAATCCACCCAACTTATTGGGAGAAGCTTGTGGAAAGCTACCCGAAACGTTTGACCCAAGTTAAAGAATTTAAAGGCAATGCTACCAAATACTAATTGAGTGTATGTAAACTTCTGACCCACTGGGAATGTGATGAAAGAAATAGAATCTGAAATAAATCGTTCTCTCTACTATTATTCTGACATTTCACAGTCTTAAAATAAAGTGGTGATCCTAACTGACCTAAGACAGGGAATTTGTACTAGGATTAAATGTCAGGAATTGTGAAAAACTGAGTTTAAATGTATTTGGCTAAGGTGTAAGTAAACTTCCGACTTCAACTGTATCTAACAATTTTACAACATATACCCAATACACACAAATCTAAGTATGGAATGGAATTAAGAATATATAAATATATGGATGAGAAATGTCAGAGCGGCATAGACTAAGATACAGTAGAATAGAATACAGTATATGCATATGAGATGAGTAATGCAAAATATGTAAACGTTATTAAAGTGACTAGTGTTCCATTTATTAAAGTGGCCAGTGATTTCAAGTCTATGTATATAGGCAGCAGCCTCTAATGTCCTAGTGATGGCTATTTTAACAGTCTGATGTCCTTGAGATAGAAGCTGTGTTTCAGTCTCTCGGTCCCAGCTTTGATGCACCTGTACTGACCTCGCCTTCTGGATGTTCGCGGTGTGAACAGAAAGTGGCTTGGGTGAATGTTGTCCTTGATGATATTTTTGGCCTTGCACGTACACGTACACACCCACACAAACCCATCAGCTATGCTGTGTGCCAACACACACGGATCATTCCTTTATTCCAGAGAACAGTAAGTCATTTCAATAGAGACATGGAGTTAGTGTCTAGTAACACTGAGTTTGGGTCTAGTAACACTGAGTTAGGGTCTAGTGACACTGAGTTAGGGTCTAGTAACACTGAGTTAGGGTCTAGTAACACTGAGTTAGGGTCTGGTGATACTGAGTTAGGGTCTAGTAACACTGAGTTAGGGTCTAGTAACACTGAGTTAGGGTCTGGTGATACTGAGTTAGGGTCTAGTAACACTGAGTTAATGTCTAGTAACACTGAGTTAGGGTCTGGTGATACTGAGTTAGTGTCTAGTAACACTGAGTTAGGGTCTAGTAACACTGAGTTAGGGTCTAGTAACACTGAGTTAGGGTCTGGTGATACTGAGTTAGGGTCTAGTGACACTGAGTTAGGGTCTAGTAACACTGAGTTAGGGTCTAGTAACACTGAGTTAGTGTCTAGTGACACTGAGTTAGGGTCTAGTAACACTGAGTTAGGGTCTAGTAACACTGAGTTAGGGTCTGGTGATACTGAGTTAGGGTCTAGTAACACTGAGTTAGGGTCTAGTAACACTGAGTTAGGGTCTAGTAACACTGAGTTAGTGTCTAGTGACACTGAGTTAGGGTCTAGTAACACTGAGTTAGGGTCTAGTAACACTGAGTTAGGGTCTGGTGATACTGAGTTAGGGTCTAGTAACACTGAGTTAGGGTCTAGTAACACTGAGTTAGGGTCTGGTGATACTGAGTTAGGGTCTAGTAACACTGAGTTAGGGTCTAGTAACACTGAGTTAGGGTCTAGTAACACTGAGTTAGGGTCTAGTAACACTGAGTTAGGGTCTGGTGATACTGAGTTAGGGTCTAGTAACACTGAGTTAGGGTCTAGTAACACTGAGTTAGGGTCTAGTAACACTGAGTTAGGGTCTGGTGATACTGAGTTAGGGTCTAGTAACACTGAGTTTGGGTCTAGTAACACTGAGTTAGGGTCTAGTAACACTGAGTTAGTGTCTAGTGACACTGAGTTAGGGTCTAGTAACACTGAGTTAGGGTCTGGTGATACTGAGTTAGGGTCTAGTAACACTGAGTTAGGGTCTAGTAACACTGAGTTAGGGTCTAGTAACACTGAGTTAGGGTCTACTGATACTGAGTTAGGGTCTAGTACCACTGAGTTAGGGTCTAGTAACACTGAGTTAGGGTCTGGTGATACTGAGTTAGGGTCTAGTAACACTGAGTTAGGGTCTACTGATACTGAGTTAGGGTCTAGTACCACTGAGTTAGGGTCTAGTAACACTGAGTTAGGGTCTGGTGACACTGAGTTAGGGTCTAGTAACACTGAGTTAGGGTCTAGTAACACTGAGTTAGGGTCTAGTACCACTGAGTTAGGGTCTGGTGATACTGAGTTAGGGTCTAGTAACACTGAGTTAGGGTCTAGTAACACTGAGTTAGGGTCTAGTAACACTTAGTTAGGGTCTACTGATACTGAGTTAGGGTCTAGTAACACCGAGTTAGGGTCTAGTAACACTTAGTTAGGGTCTAGTGATACTGAGTTAGGGTCTAGTAACACTGAGTTAGGGTCTGGTGATACTGAGTTAGGGTCTAGTAACACTGAGTTAATGTCAAGTGACACTGAGTTAGGGTCTAGTAACACTGAGTTAGGGTCTAGTGACACTGAGTTAGGGTCTAGTAACACTGAGTTAGTGTCTTGTGACACTGAGTTAGGGTCTAGTGATACTGAGTTAATGTCTAGTGATACTGAGTTAGGGTCTAGTAACACTGAGTTAGGGTCTAGTAACACTGAGTTAGGGTCTGGTGAAACTGAGTTAGGGTCTAGTAACACTGAGTTAGGGTCTAGTGATACTGAGTTAGGGTCTAGTACCACTGAGTTAGGGTCTAGTAACACTGAGTTAGGGTCTAGTAACACTGAGTTAGGGTCTAGTAACACTGAGTTAGTGTCTAGTAACACTGAGTTAGGGTCTAGTACCACTGAGTTAGGGTCTAGTAACACTGAGTTAGGGTCTAGTAACACTGAGTTAGGGTCTAGTAACACTGAGTTAGGGTCTAGTAACACTGAGTTAGGGTCTAGTAACACTGAGTTAGGGTCTAGTAACACTGAGTTAGGGTCTACTGATACTGAGTTAGGGTCTAGTAACACTGAGTTAGGGTCTGGTGATACTGAGTTAGGGTCTAGTAACACTGAGTTAGGGTCTAGTGACACTGAGTTAGGGTCTAGTAACACTGAGTTAGGGTCTAGTAACACTGAGTTAATGTCTAGTGACACTGAGTTAGGGTCTAGTAACACTGAGTTAGGGTCTAGTAACACTGAGTTAATGTCTAGTGATACTGAGTTAGGGTCTAGTAACACTGAGTTAGGGTCTAGTGACACTGAGTTAGGGTCTAGTAACACTGAGTTAGGGTCTGATGATACTGAGTTAGGGTCTAGTAACACTGAGTTAATGTCTAGTGATACTGAGTTAGGGTCTAGTAACACTGAGTTAGGGTCTAGTACCACTGAGTTAGGGTATGGTGATACTGAGTTAGGGTCTAGTAACACTGAGTTAGGGTCTAGTGACACTGAGTTAGGGTCTAGTAACACTGAGTTAGGGTCTAGTAACACTGAGTTAATGTCTAGTGACACTGAGTTAGGGTCTAGTAACACTGAGTTAGGGTCTAGTAACACTGAGTTAATGTCTAGTGATACTGAGTTAGGGTCTAGTAACACTGAGTTAGGGTCTAGTGACACTGAGTTAGGGTCTAGTAACACTGAGTTAGGGTCTAGTAACACTGAGTTAATGTCTAGTGACACTGAGTTAGGGTCTAGTAACACTGAGTTAATGTCTAGTGACACTGAGTTAGGGTCTAGTAACACTGAGTTAATGTCTAGTGATACTGAGTTAGGGTCTAGTAACACTGAGTTAGGGTCTAGTAACACTGAGTTAGGGTCTAGTAACACTGAGTTAATGTCTAGTGACACTGAGTTAGGGTCTAGTAACACTGAGTTAGGGTCTAGTAACACTGAGTTAATGTCTAGTGATACTGAGTTAGGGTCTAGTAACACTGAGTTAGGGTCTAGTGACACTGAGTTAGGGTCTAGTAACACTGAGTTAGGGTCTAGTAACACTGAGTTAGGGTCTAGTAATACTGAGTTAGGGTCTAGTAACACTGAGTTAGGGTCTAGTGATACTGAGTTAGGGTCTAGTGACACTGAGTTAGGGTCTAGTAACACTGAGTTAGGGTCTAGTGATACTGAGTTAGGGTCTAGTGATACTGAGTTAGGGTCTAGTGATACTGAGTTAGGGTCTAGTGATACTGAGTTAGGGTCTAGTAACACTGAGTTAGGGTCTAGTGACACTGAGTTAGGGTCTAGTGATACTGAGTTAGGGTCTAGTGACACTGAGTTAGGGTCTAGTAACACTGAGTTAGGGTCTAGTAACACTGAGTTAGGGTCTAGTGACACTGAGTTAGGGTCTAGTGACACTGAGTTAGGGTTTAGTAACACTGAGTTAGGGTCTGGTGATACTGAGTTAGGGTCTAGTAACACTGAGTTAGGGTCTAGTGATACTGAGTTAGGGTCTAGTAACACTGAGTTAGGGTCTAGTAACACTGAGTTAGGGTCTAGTAACACTGAGTTAGGGTCTAGTAACACTGAGTTAGGGTCTAGTAACACTGAGTTAGGGTCTAGTGACACTGAGTTAGGGTCTAGTGACACTGAGTTAGGGTTTAGTAACACTGAGTTAGGGTCTGGTGATACTGAGTTAGGGTCTAGTAACACTGAGTTAGGGTCTAGTGATACTGAGTTAGGGTCTAGTAACACTGAGTTAGGGTCTAGTAACACTGAGTTAGGGTCTAGTAACACTGAGTTAGGGTCTAGTAACACTGAGTTAGGGTCTAGTAACACTGAGTTAGGGTGTACTCTACACACTCAAAGGTCCTCAGGATTGGACAACATGCCATGTTTAATTAAAAGGACCATCTTGTTCAGTTTCTACTGCATAGTTTACATAGGATTTGATCTGTGTGTGTTTTATTGGACGTTATGTGTCTGTGAACAGCTGTGTGTGTCTGACACCAGCCACTACGAAAAAGAGTGTGTAGAAGCTTGGTGTGCCAAGTTTACATTATGTACAGGAATGAACCAGCACAGCTCAACGAGAGTACAATTTTACAGCCAAATGTGCATGCAAACACACACACACACACACACACACACACACACACACACACACACACACACACACACACACACACACACACACACACACACACACACACACACACACACACACACACACACACACACACACACACACACACACACACACACACACACACACACATACACGTCGCTGTGAGTTCCGGCTCTTAACAGACACAGCTGACAAGCTACCGTCTCCAACATCTTCCTCTCACAATATCAGTACTGTTCTCTCTTTCTATCCCTCCTTCTCTCCTCTCATCCCTGTTCTTACACAATATCTCTCTCCTCTTCTCCCTCCATCTCTCTCCTCTCATCCTTGTCCTCACACAATATCTCTCTCCTCTTCTCCCTCCATCTCTCTCCTCTCATCCTTGTCCTCACACAATATCTCTCTCCTCTTCTCCCTCCATCTCTCTCCTCTCATCCTTGTCCTCACACAATATCTCTCTCTTCTCCCTCTGTTTCGTCTCCCTCTGTTTCACTCATAATCTTATCTTCTCCCCTGCTCTCCTCTCACCAGTTTTCTCCTCCCCTCTCTCATCTACTCTCATCCCTGCCCCCACCTCCATCTTACACAAGTACAGATCTAAAGCCAAGGGTTCACTTAATGTGACTTACTTGTGGACTGAGGTTATTCTACCCGAGTTGGTAGTTTAGCAATAACCGAGACAACCAGACAGTTGCCCTGAAGTTGTTTTTCCCCCTAAGACTTCAGACTCAAACATATATTTTTTTTACCCAAGAGGTTCATATGGGTTCACAGAAAGGTCAATAGCAGACAGCTAAACCAGACATGGCTAAATACTGCTATATTGTGTGAGACAGTGGCTTGAATAAAACTGACTACACAATGCTGGGTCTCTGAGGACAAGGTCAAAGGTCAGCTCAGTAACAACTCGGCACATAGACAGTCAGGCATATTGTCAATCGTCCTCTGTCTTTGTGCAAACTGAGAAGTATATTTGTAAGTGCCTGTCTATCTTCGTGAACATTGAGAGAAGTTTATTGTAAAATGTCCCTCTGCCTTGGCGAAACACAGTGAGAGATATTGTCATAGACAAAGGGTTATATATCTTTGTGTTAAATGCTGTCTGTCCTTGCCTCAGGTCCTTTCAGGAGAAGTTCTGCGTCTCAGACAGACATGAGACAGTCTTCCTCCAGTACATTCCTCCCCTGAAGGCTCCTCTGGTCTCAGTTACGGATTCTCTCTCTTTTCTGCTCTCTCTCTCTCTTCTCTCCATTTGTTCAACCTCTCCTCTTCTCCACTTCATTATCCTCACTTTGTGTGTGTGTGTGTGTGTGTGTGTTTGTCAAGAAGATTGTCATGTAATTGCCTCTCAAATTACTGACGTCAGTGTAAGTGGAATTCCAATCTTAGACTTAAGATATCTTATTATAAAAACGATAAAACATTACTTTTGCATATGAGAGCTTCATTTTCACTACCACACTATTAGCATCACAGCAGGCAGAACAGGCATGGTTTCTGCTCCGGTTCAGGAGAAACAAGCTTACTGTTGCCGCCTGGTAACCGTTGCCGACAGTGATGGTGTGGTGATGAGAAGTAACTAAAGGTCAGAGAGGTGGTGATTGGCCGGAGCGATGCAGCCGTGTCATAATTACTCATTAGGCAATGCTCATCTCCTAACCCAGCAATTAAATAGACGCAATCACAGTGTGACACGCAAGCACGTAACAACACACACGCATGTACACACACACACACAGTTTACTGCAGTCAGTGTATAGTGAAGGAGCAGGGAAGTATTTGTACCTTTACTGGAGAAGTGTTTTGGCGGCAGGTCATTTTCCGTTCTAAATTCAAATCTGCTGCTGATGGAGGTGGGCTTCTAAGCCGTATATGTCTAAGCTGACTTCTGTGTTTGTGTGTTTGTGTGTAAAATATGTACATGTCTACGGTGTATGTAGTAGGTCTGGGAATTGCCAGGGACCTCACGATACGATATTATCATGATGCATTGCGATTCTCACGATTCTATATGCATTGTGATTCAATCCTGTGATTTTATTGCGATTCCATGGTCCTATCACGCCTGCTCCCGCTCTTCCACCCTGACGATCGAGGGGCGCCAAGCTCCCCAGCATTGCACACTCCTGCCACCATCATTACGCACACCTGCCTTACCCCTTCACGCGCATTAGCGATTATTGGACTCAATCACCTCTGTCATTACCATCCCTATATATGTCTGGTTCCCCGCTCTGTTCCCTGCTTCAGCATTAATCGTCGTTTGTCGTTGTTTACCCGTGTGCTGACGCTGTTCCTGTTCTGTTACCTGTCTGTTCCTGACTAAATGTCGACTCCCCGTACCTGCTTCTCTTCTCCGGCGTCAGTCCCTACAGGTCCAAACATATTGCTCACCATACAGTGCATTCGGAAAGTATTCAGATCCCTTGACCTTTTCCACATTTTGTTACGTTACAGCCTCATTATAAAATGGATCAAATATTTTTTCCCTCATCAATCTACACACAATAGCCCATAATGACAAGGCAAAAACAGTTTTTATTGACATTTTTGGAAATTTATTTAAAAAATTCAAACAGAAATACCTTATTTACAAATATTCAGACCCTTTGTTATGAGACTTGAAATTGAGCTTAGGTGCATCCTGTTTCCATTGATCCTCCTTGAGATGTTTCTACAACAAGGAGGAGGTCCAAGGAATTGTCCGTAGAGCTCCGAGACGGGATTTTGTCGAGGCACAGATCTGGGGAAGGGTACCAAAAAATGTCTGCAGCATTGGAAGGTCCCCAAGAACACAGTGGCCTCCATCATTATTACATCAAAGAAGTTTGGAACCACCAAGGTTCTTCCTAGAGCTGGCCGCCCGGGAAGGGCCTTGATCTGGGAGGTGGCCAAGAACCCGATGGTCACTCTGACAGAGCTCTAGAGTTCCTCTGTGGAGATAGGAGAACCTTCCAGAAGGACAACCATTTCTGCAGCACTCCACCAATAGGGCCTTTATGGCAAAGTGGGCAGACTGAAACCACTCCTCAGTAAAATGACAGCCCGCTTGGAGTTTGCCAAAAGGCACATAAAGACTCTCAGACCATGAGAAACAAGATTCTCTGGTTTGATGAAACTGAGATTGAACTCTTGGGCTTGAATGCCAAGTGCCACGTCTGGAGGAAACCTGGCACCATCCCTACGGTGAAGCATGGTTGTGGCAGTATCATGCTTTGAGGATGTTTTTCAGTGGCAGGGACTGGGAGACTAGTCAGGATTGAGGGAAAGATGAATGAAGCAGAGAGATTCTTGATGAAAACCTGGTCCACAGTGCTCAGGACCTCAGACTGGGGGCAAAGGTTGACCTTCCAACAGGACAACGACGCTAAGCATACAGCCAAGACAACACAGGAGTAGCTTCGGAACAAGTCTCTGAATGTCCTTGAGAAGCCCAGCCAGAGCCCGGACTTGAACCCAATCGCACAACATGAATACTTTCCGAATGTCTGCTGCAGAGGGACAAGAGACAGCCATGAGAAAATTAGTTTTGATCAGTCATGGAAATATAAGTGCTGAAACCCCTCCCCCAAAAAACGAAAAACTAATCATATAGACCTTACCCTGAAATGCTTACTCATAAGCCCATTACCAACAATTTTTTTTTAAGTAAGAAGATTTTGGCAAAAAAAACAACAACCTAAAGGTAAAAAAAAACATCTAAAAAAAGACAATAAAATAACAACAATGAGGCTTTATACAGGGTGTTACGGTACTGAGTCAATGTGGAGGCTTTATACAGGGTGTTACGGTACTGAGTCAATGTGGAGGCTTTATACAGGGTGTTACGGTACTGAGTCAATGTGGAGGCTTTATACAGGGGGTACCGGTACAGAGTCAATGTGGAGGCTTTATACAGGGTGTTACGGTACTGAGTCAATGTGGAGGCTTTATACAGGGTGTTACGGTACAGAGTCAATGTGGAGGCTTTATACAGGGTGTTACGGTACTGAGTCAATGTGGAGGCTTTATACAGGGTGTTACGGTACTGAGTCAATGTGGAGGCTTTATACAGGGTGTTACGGTACTGAGTCAATGTGGAGGCTTTATACAGGGGGTACCGGTACAGAGTCAATGTGGAGGCTTTATACAGGGTGTTACGGTACTGAGTCAATGTGGAGGCTTTATACAGGGTGTTACGGTACAGAGTCAATGTGGAGGCTTTATACAGGGTGTTACGGTACTGAGTCAATGTGGAGGCTTTATACAGGGTGTTACGGTACTGAGTCAATGTGGAGGCTTTATACAGGGTGTTACGGTACTGAGTCAATGTGGAGGCTTTATACAGGGGGTACCGGTACAGAGTCAATGTGGAGGCTTTATACAGGGTGTTACGGTACTGAGTCAATGTGGAGGCTTTATACAGGGTGTTACGGTACAGAGTCAATGTGGAGGCTTTATACAGGGTGTTACGGTACTGAGTCAATGTGGAGGCTTTATACAGGGTGTTACGGTACTGAGTCAATGTGGAGGCTTTATACAGGGTGTTACGGTACAGAGTCAATGTGGAGGCTTTATACAGGGTGTTACGGTACTGAGTCAATGTGGAGGCTTTATACAGGGTGTTACGGTACTGAGTCAATGTGGAGGCTTTATACAGGGTGTTACGGTACTGAGTCAATGTGGAGGCTTTATACAGGGTGTTACGGTACTGAGTCAATGTGGAGGCTATATACAGGGTGTTACGGTACCGAGTCAATGTGGAGGCTTTATACAGGGGGTACCGGTACCGAGTCAATGTGGAGGCTTTATACAGGGGGTACCGGTACCGAGTCAATGTGGAGGCTTTATACAGGGTGTTACGGTACTGAGTCAATGTGGAGGCTAGATACAGGGGGTACCGGTACCGAGTCAATGTGGAGGCTTTATACAGGGGGTACCGGTACCGAGTCAATGTGGAGGCTTTATACAGGGGGTACCGGTACCGAGTCAATGTGGAGGCTTTATACAGGGGGTACCGGTACCGAGTCAATGTGGAGGCTTTATACAGGGGGTACCGGTACCGAGTCAATGTGGAGGCTTTATACAGGGGGTACCGGTACCGAGTCAATGTGGAGGCTTTATACAGGGGGTACCGGTACCGAGTCAATGTGGAGGCTTTATACAGGGGGTACCGGTACCGAGTCAATGTGGAGGCTTTATACAGGGGGTACCGGTACCGAGTCAATGTGGAGGCTTTATACAGGGGGGTACCGGTACCGAGTCAATGTGGAGGCTTTATACAGGGGGTACCGGTACCGAGTCAATGTGGAGGCTTTATACAGGGGGTACCGGTACCGAGTCAATGTGGAGGCTTTATACAGGGGGGTACCGGTACCGAGTCAATGTGGAGGCTTTATACAGGGGGTACCGGTACCGAGTCAATGTGGAGGCTTTATACAGGGGTTACCGGTACCGAGTCAATGTGGAGGCTTTATACAGGGGGGTACCGGTACCGAGTCAATGTGGAGGCTTTATACAGGGGGTACCGGTACCGAGTCAATGTGGAGGCTTTATACAGGGGGTACCGGTACCGAGTCAATGTGGAGGCTTTATACAGGGGGTACCGGTACCGAGTCAATGTGGAGGCTTTATACAGGGGGTACCGGTACCGAGTCAATGTGGAGGCTTTATACAGGGGTTACCGGTACCGAGTCAATGTGGAGGCTTTATACAGGGGGGTACCGGTACCGAGTCAATGTGGAGGCTTTATACAGGGGGTACCGGTACCGAGTCAATGTGGAGGCTTTATACAGGGGGTACCGGTACCGAGTCAATGTGGAGGCTTTATACAGGGGGTACCGGTACCGAGTCAATGTGGAGGCTTTATACAGGGGGTACCGGTACCGAGTCAATGTGGAGGCTTTATACAGGGGGTACCGGTACCGAGTCAATGTGGAGGCTTTATACAGGGGGTACCGGTACCGAGTCAATGTGGAGGCTTTATACAGGGGGTACCGGTACCGAGTCAATGTGGAGGCTATATACAGGGGGTACCGGTACCGAGTCAATGTGGAGGCTATATACAGGGGGTACCGGTACCGAGTCAATGTGGAGGCTATATACAGGGGGTACCGGTACCGAGTCAATGTGGAGGCTTTATACAGGGGGTACCGGTACCGAGTCAATGTGGAGGCTTTATACAGGGGGTACCGGTACCGAGTCAATGTGGAGGCTTTATACAGGGGGTACCGGTACCGAGTCAATGTGGAGGCTTTATACAGGGGGTACCGGTACCGAGTCAATGTGGAGGCTTTATACAGGGGGTACCGGTACCGAGTCAATGTGGAGGCTTTATACAGGGGGTACCGGTACCGAGTCAATGTGGAGGCTTTATACAGGGGGTACCGGTACCGAGTCAATGTGGAGGCTTTATACAGGGGGTACCGGTACCGAGTCAATGTGGAGGCTTTATACAGGGGGTACCGGTACCGAGTCAATGTGGAGGCTTTATACAGGGGGTACCGGTACCGAGTCAATGTGGAGGCTTTATACAGGGGGTACCGGTACCGAGTCAATGTGGAGGCTTTATACAGGGGGTACCGGTACCGAGTCAATGTGGAGGCTTTATACAGGGGGTACCGGTACCGAGTCAATGTGTGGGGTACAGGTTAGTCAAGATAATTGAGGTAATATGTATATGTAGGTAGGGGTAAAGTGACTATGCAAGATAAATAAACTGCGAGTATTTAAAAAGAATATGGATAACAAACTGTGAAGGGAAAACTTGTGGAGTTTTGGTGTAGACACAGCCAACTTGAGCAAAAATTACATTGACAAAACGATACGATATTATTGTCAAAAATTATATCCCGATATGTAACTGTATCATTTCCCCCCCCATCACTAGTATGTAGGCAGCTGAGCTGAGCCATAAGGGAAACTGGGCATCTACCACCACACTATCACTAGTATGTAGGCAGCTGAGCTGAGCCATAAGGGAAACTGGGCATCTACCACCCCACTATCACTAGTATGTAGGCAGCTGAGCTGAGCCATACGGGAAACTGGGCATCTACCACCCCACTATCACTAGTATGTAGGCAGCTGAGCTGAGCCATAAGGGAAACTGGGCATCTACCACCACACTATCACTAGTATGTAGGCAGCTGAGCTGAGCCATAAGGGAAACTGGGCATCTACCACCCCACTATCACTAGTATGTAGGCAGCTGAGCTGAGCCATAAGGGAAACTGGGCATATACCACCACACTATCACTAGTATGTAGGCAGCTGAGCTGAGCCATAAGGGAAACTGGGCATCTACCACCCCACTATCACTAGTATGTAGGCAGCTGAGCTGAGCCATAAGGGAAACTGGGCATATACCACCACACTATCACTAGTATGTAGGCAGCTGAGCTGAGCCATAAGGGAAACTGGGAATCTACCACCCCACTATCACTAGTATGTAGGCAGCTGAGCTGAGCCATAAGGGAAACTGGGCATCTACCACCACACTATCAGTTTGCTTGCACTTTTGATCTGAAATCACCGTCACACACCAATAGTTATTTTTGCAGTTATAAAGTGTTTCAGCTTGTAACGTATCAATATTTATCTTATTTTTTTTTGCCAATGACTATATAACACAATTTAGGATTTCACCTCCGTCTCATAATCTAATGGTTTAGACCGTTTGGATGTTTTGATGGACTCGGAGTGAGCTTCTCTTCTTCTCTCGCTTTGACCATGCAGTGCAGGTAGCAAAAGTGATTGCTGTCCTCGTTATGAAATGATCACCTTTACCCTGTTTATCTAAAAATGTCCAAATACACTCAGTGGACAGTTAATTATGTACACCCATCGGGTATCGGGTCCGAACCCCCTTTGCCTCCAGAACAGCCTTAATTCTTCGGGGCATGGAAACATTTCCCAATTGGTATCAAGGGACCTAATGTGTGTCAGGAAAACATTCCCCAAACCACTACACCACCACCACAAGCCTGTACCGTTGGGTCCAGGCGGGACGGGGCCATGGACTCATACTGCTTGTGCTAAATCCTGACGCTACCATCAGCATGACACAAATCAAATCAAATTTATTTATATAGCCCTTCTTACATCAGCTGATATATCAAAGTGCTGTACAGAAACCCAGCCTAAAAACCCAAACAGCAAGCAATTTTTTTTAATTTTTAATTTTTATTTGACCTTTATTTATACAGGTTTTTTCTCTTTTCCAAGAGAGACCTGGTCCAATAGCAGCAGGGGGGACAACGTTTCAGACAAAACAACTTACATACACTCACACAACATTAAACACAACTATATACACACATACAGTACAACAATATATTACATTAAAAACACAAACATCTTGACTAAAAACAGCTGGCCTAAAAACAATTACACTCTTCTATGATATATGTGTTTAAACTCCACTAACGAAACTAGATCATCACATTTTAAAATGTTCAGGAGAGAATTCCAGGACCATGGCGCTGAGTAACTAAAACTATTTCTACCATGACCTGTTCTAATTTTTGGTACTGATAGAAGCAAATCAGAATGGGACCATAATTTATATATATTTACTGACCTGACAAAAAAAACCTGAGATAAAATGGCATTTTACCCAATATGGCCTTATAAATCAGTGTATACCAGTGTTTAAGCCTACGCAAGGTCAATGACGACCAGCCAACAGCGCTGTAGAGATCACAATGATGTGTTAGACTTTTCTGATTTGTAATGAACCTGAGGGCTGCATGATACACTGAAGCAAGTGCTCTCAGGGTAGTGGCTGAGGCCTGCATATATATAACATCACTAAAATCTAAAACCGACAGTAATGTACATCGTACCAGCTCCTTCCTGGCCTCAAAAGAAAAACAAGCCTTATGCCGGTAATAAAATCCTATTTTCAGCTTGAGCTTCCTTATCAAGTTCTCTACATGCACAGTGAAGCTCAGCTTATCATCAACCCACACACCCAAATATTTGTACACTTTAACTTGCTCTATAGTATGTCCAGCCAATGTAGCAATGACATGATTAGTAACATGCCTGGCATTTGAAAATACCATGCATTTTGTTTTACCCGAATTTAGAATCAGCTTTAAATCATACAGATTCTGTTGTATGATGTTAAATGCTCTTTGGGCATTTTCAAAAGCTAAAGATAAACTACTACCACTTGAATAAAGAACAGTATCATCTGCATAAAAATGAACATCCGCTGTTTCACTAAGATCCCCAATGTTGTTGATATACAAAATGAACAACAGTGGGCCCAAAATAGAACCTTGCGGAACACCTGAGCACACCTCTATGGACTCAGATTTATAAACATCCGCCATTACACATTGTGTACGATTTGATAGGTAATTTATAAACCAATCTAGAGCATGACCAGTAATTCCACAATATGTTAACCTTTGCACTAACACAGCATGGTCCACGGTGTCAAAAGCCTTCGACAAATCATTAAAAACAGACACACAATGTAACTTCTTATCAAGAGCACAGTGGATGTCATTTAAAACCTTCAATGTTGCTGAAACAGTGCTGTGGCCAGACCTAAAACCTGATTGCATCCCATTTAAAATGTTGTTTTCTTGGAAGTGGACCTTTAGCTGCCTACTAACTAAGGACTCCAGTACCTTTGACAGTACAGACAATTTGGATATGGGTCGATAGTTGTCAAGTAGCGAAGGATCTCCACCTTTCAGGAGAGGCAGTACACAAGCAGATTTCCATAACTTGGGGATTTCCTTAACATCAAGCGTGAGGTTAAAAATACATGTTAAGGGGGGTGCAATGATGTCTGCAGCTAGGGGTAGGAATCAGGGCCAGGGGATTTTTTAAAATCAATTTCTTTCAGGGCTTTACACACTTCTGAAACAGAGAAGGACGAAAAGGAGAACCTGGTGAAGGAGTGCACAGGGGTGTCAGGTAAATTTATAGGGGGCTCAATTATACCTTTGACCTTTTCAAATAAACTGCCTGCATCTAAAAAATGCTGGTTCAAGGCTTTCAGAATGGAGGTTCTCTCAGTTACAATCTGTGTGTCGACCAACAATTGTTTAGGAAGCTGTGTATCTTTTCTGCACTCCAAACCTTTCACTACTTGCCAAAATTTGGATGGATTATTTACATTTTGTGAAGTAGATTTCAGGTAGTGGTCTGCTTTCAATTTACGGATCCTAGCCACACCCATATTTCGAAGACATTTAAAATAATCTGCCAAACCAGTCCCTCTTGCTTTAGCCCACATAGCATTTAGTTCCCTTATGACACAGGTGTCAAACTCATTCCACGGGGGGCCAAGTGTCTGCGGGTTTTCGCTCCTCCCTTGTACTTGATTGATGAATTAACATCACTAATTAGTTAGGAACTCCCCACACCTGGTTGTCTAGGGCTTTATTGAAAGGAAAAACCAAAAACCTGCAGACACTAGGCCCTCCGTGGAATGAGTTTGACACCCCTGCCTTATGATTTTGTAAGTTCCTTAGTAAACCAAGGGTTCTCTCTGCCCTTAATCCTGATTTTTTAAAAAGGGGCCTATTGCATTCATCCTGGAATGCGTTGTGGAAGTAAGGAAAGGCTAGTTCAACATCAGGGATTAATTCCATTCTATTCCATTCAATGCTAGATACATCATGTAAAAAAACTTGAATATCAAACCGCTTCCAGTTTCTTTTCGTAATGACACGTGGAGATTTCTTAGGAATTTTACCATCTCTCCCACAGGCAATAGCACAGTGATCACTTATGTCATTTGCAAAAATACCAGAAGCATTAAAACGATGAGGAGTATTGGTTAAGATCAAATCAATCAAAGAGGATTTCAGAGGATATTTTATATTCAACCTCGTTACACTGTTGACAATCTGAGTGAGATTGTAGGTATTGCACAGAATTTAGAGTTGATCAGAGCTAGATGTTAGCCAGTCCTGATTCAGATCACCCATCAGGACAAACTCAGAATTGACATTCTGTGATAACAATTTGAAAATACAATCCAGAGAGCCAACAGTAGCAGATGGAGGTCTATAACAACAAGATACAACAATATTTAAAGATGAGCCAAGGTTTAGGTTCAAAGACAGATATTCAAATTGCTGAGGTTTAGTAACAGAAGTCAGAACGACCACCGAGAACTTGTCTTTTACGTATACAGCAACACCACCACCCTTAGATTTACGATCTGTACGAAACACATTGTCACCATTTATGACAATATTTTTGTCTGTAATATATTTTTTAAGACAGGTTTTTTTAAGGCAGTTTTTATCCATATATTCACAAAATCAAGCTTCGGCAGAAGACTTCTTACATTCATATGCAAGAACTTCAGGCCACTCTGACTACTTAATTGGGCAGGGGTAAGAATGTCAGGACCTGGATTAGACTGGACATTTCCAGATAAAAGAAGCAGCAAGATAATGGCAAGTCTAGATCGAGGGTTACAACATTTGGATTTACAGACAGCAGTTGAACGAGAATCCATAGTCACCAGAGTCATTAACCCCACATATTTCAGGAGATGTGTGAAGTCCGGAGACATGGTTAAGTACCAAGAGAACAGTCCTGACATGTAAGTCAGAGAAGAGTCCGATTTCTCCCATATTGTTCGGGAGAAATGTGCATAGTTCTCATGTGCATTTCCGGAGCAAGCGTGGGGTTTCTCACAATACTCGAGGGAGAAACAATCATATATTTCCTCGTTCACAGTGTAACGTGCTATAAATGTATTGCAATGCAGGTGTAGAAGCACGGTGGCTAGGAAAAACTCCCTAGAAAGGCCAAAACCTAGGAAGAAACCTAGAGAGGAACCAGGCTATGAGGGATGGCCAGTCCTCTTCTGGCTGTGCCGGGTGGAGATTATAACAGAACATGGCCAAGATGTTCAAATGTTCATAAATGACCAGCATGGTGAAATAATAATAATCACAGTAGTTGTCGAGGGTGCAACAAGTCAGCACCTCAGGAATAAATGTCAGTTGGCTTTTCATAGCCAATCATTGAGAGTATCTCTACCGCTCTTGCTGTCTCTAGAGAGTTGAAAACAGCAGGTCTGGGACAGGTAGCACGTCCGGTGAACAGGTCAGGGTTCCATAGCCGCAGGCAGAACAGTTGAAACTGGAGCAGCAGCACGGCCAGGTGGACTGGGGACAGCAAGGAGTCATCATGCCAGGTACTCCTCAGGCATGGTCCTAGGGCTCAGGTCCTCCCGAGAGAGAGAACGAAAGAAAGAAAGAAAGAGAGAAATAGAGAGAGCATACTTAAATTTACACAATTCGCAACATGAACCGGAATTCGTTGGACCAGCTGATTTTGTTCCACTCCTCTATAGTCCAGGGTTGGTGATCGCGTGCCCACTGGAGCCTCTTCTCCTTGGTTTTAGCTGATAGGAGTGGAACTCTGTAGCCCATCCGTGCAGTCCAAGATGTCGTTCTGTACGTTATTTACGTTATACGTTACGCCGTTATTTCCTGTTAGCTTGCATTCTCCTTCGACTTCTCTCATCAACGAGCTGTGTTCGCCCGCAGGACTGCCGCTGACTGGATGTTTTTTGTTTGTCTCACCATTCTCGGTGAACCCTAGACACTGTCCTGAGTGAAAAGGTCAGGAGGCCTGCAGTTCCTGAGATACTGGAACCGGCGCCACTGCCACCGACGATCATACCACGCTCAAAGTCGCTTACGTCACAGTTTTTTTCCCTTTCTAACATTCAATCCAACAGTAACTGAATGCATCGATACCCTGTCCGCCTGCTTTACATAGCATGCCACGGCCACGTGACTCACTGTCTGTAGGAGCTTTTTTTGTGAACCTAATAAACTGTTGTTTCAAGCAAAACTACCAAAACTATTGCTGATGGTGAATCTGAACAATTTAAATGAAATGTAATGCAAGCCCAGATCAGCATGTACAGTATATAGCTAGCTGAGAGTTGTGTCTCGGGTGGTAGGCTACTTTTCCGGTAAAACACCATTATAAACTGTGTATTTTATTAAAATGACATTGGTTGTCACTCAACTAATACAGCCTAATGTTGCGCAAGCCATTTTGCAAACATTTGAATGCTGAAGGCCGCAAGTAGATGTGCCAGATCAGGAATAGGCCTACCTCGAACGTGAAGCTGGGGACAAGGTGCAGTTTGACTAGGCTACTGATATTTCCTAGGGTTGTTCGGCATGCAAAATTTACTTATAGATCAATGACTGTCAATACAATCACATTTTTAGTTTGACACTGAAGGAGAGGACACCGTTTTCACAAAATATGAGGTATTTTAGGAAGATAGAAAGTTAATTTGTGCAAAACATTTAAGTGAACCGAGGAATAGTAAAGTATGAATCGATTTTCTAACTGATGCATTCTACATTTGGAACAGTTTGGGGTCTCACGGACCGATACATTCAGATGTAAAACGTTTTGATCCAGGGACCTATGCATATCGTGAATCCTTACATCCACACCAATCAGTTTCTCAGCGAGTGTGATGACACGCAATGGCTCTTGTCTACTTTCTTGGTTATCTTCTATCTCCACCCTTCTGAGTCTGCTAGCTCTTCTCAAGATTTCTTCTCAAGTTTTTATAGACAGAGTTACTATAAAGCACTATGTGCCAAATGTCATTTAAAGGGCAATGCAAAATAAATAGAATTAGATTGATTGAATAATTCATAACTACTTAACTGAAATAAGGTAATTACTCCTCATCGCTCATGACAACCGTGAGTCGTCATGGCAGCGGTGACAGCGCGCTATTGTTCAGTCATCATCTCCATAGATGCTGAAATGTAAGCTGTAATTTACACTAGCTAAGGCCGAGTCATCCTGTCAGTTAAATACCATGCCTCTCTCACCCACCACTCAGGACAATGATGACATGCTTCATCTGCTACTGCTGGCAGTTCTTCTCAGTTCCACTGGTATTAAAGGCTCTAGTCTAACAGCTCATCAAGGTTTTCAGTTCCACTGGTATTAAAGGCTCAGAGGGAGAATGGAGGGGGAAAATGTGAGTGACTGTGACAGTGTTTGTTATTTGTGTGTGTGTGTGTGTGTGTGTGTGTGTGTGTGTGTGTGTGTGTGTGTGTGTGTGTGCGTGTGTGTGTGTGTGTGTGTGTGTGTTTGTGTGATTGAGTTGCAAATTAGGCTTATTCAGTAGAATTAACAATACAGTGAGACAGCTAGTTAGGGACACCTTTCCAGGTTCCCTACTAGTGACCGACTCCTCTATACCTCAATCTCTCCAGGGCATGTATTCATAAAGCTTCTCTGAGTGAAGAGTGCTGATCTAGGATCAGGTCTCAACGTCCGTTGACTTTTCACACATTGTTCCACAGTGACTCAGAGGCTGGACGGGGAGATGTCTCAACACTTCCCTTCTACAGGGCTCTCTGCCCTTAGCGTTTCATTTGCTGCTCTAAATGTTCGGCAATTAACATTTGGCAAGGGACAGTATGAGGGGGCGGGTCTGTGAGAACCAGCTCGACGTTCTAACCCCAGACAATTATTATCAAATGAGTCAGAGTGGAGGACTCGCACACCCTCCATTTTCACTGACATAAAGTCCTTCTAGAGACTAGTGAATAAAGAGATCGGCCCATCCCACAGATACTGACGCACACAGTCACAAACACACACACACACACACACACACACACACACACACACACACACACACACACACACACACACACACACACACACACACACACACACACACACACACACACACACACACACACACACACACACACACACACACACACACACACACACACACACACACTATACTGCAGTCAGTGTATAGTGGAGGAGAAAGGAAGTCTAAGTACCTTTACTGGAGTAGCGTTTGGCGGCAGGTCAAAGGGCACAGGAAATTAGGTAGAGGAAGTGGTGGCAGGAAACACATTCCTCTGGACAGGGAAGGTACTCATGTTCTGAGAGGAGAGAACATACAGACAGACTCTAAATAAATATTTAGTACTTAAACTTAACCTGTAATTCAACACATAGTTAGGAAAGGAGAGAAGAAGAAAAATCTAGCTGAGTTCCCCCCCATTCAATATTAAGCTCTTTGAGCACTTAGGTGTAACAGCACTATGTTATTCCAATCCAATCCATCATCATCATCAAGCTCAGTAGAATCTGATTGAAATGAGCTCTCTCTCAACAGAGCAGGCAGACGGAAAGACATTTTGAAAGGGCCTCTGATTCAATACATCAAACAGTCCTTCAGAGAGAGAGAGAGCGAGAGAGAGAGAGAGAGAAAGAGACCTCCCATTCATGGTGTCGTCTGCTTGCTGAGCTCTGAGAGGTGTACGTAGAGGTGTGTGTCTGTAACCTTTAAACGCAGACAGCCATACAGCCCAGAGTGCTGCTGTGTAAGTTAAACATATGAACAGATATAGACATACTGTATCTCTCTTCCGATGTACAAAGCTAATGTTTTAAATGCTTTCACATAGAAAGGTCAATATATCCCCCATCTCCTTTGCTTCCTAGCCACCGATTTGTACAATAACAGACAACATGTGTGTTGGAGCTAGAACTAAAGCCTTCATATACTGTGTTGCTGGCCCATGACCTAGTAAAATAAAACTAATCACAGATCAATGATCATGAAGCAAAAGAGACAAGGAGAGGAGACGAGGAAGGGAACATAACAAACACTACTGGAATGTATTTAATAATCACTGCACATGATAATTAAGCAGGCTAAATCTGTCACTGTTTAGGGAAAACAATTGGTTTCTGTCAAATGAGAGAACATGAAATGGATTTAACGAGTCAAACGGCTTGTTTTATCACTTAAAATGTACTTTATTCATCAATCTATAAAGCACTCTCAGGAGAAAGAGAGACAGTAGTCACAAAGAGCACGGAAGAAAATGCAAACGAATACAGCTCCTAGTGAAGTATGAGTCAGTCTACTATTCACAACACACTGGGTCATGGTTACACTAACCTGCCTCTTATTGCATGGAGCTTGTTCATTTAATAGACAAATATACAGTGGCTTGTGAAAGTATTCACCCCCTTGGCATTTTTCCTATTATGTTGCCTTACACCATGGAATGAAAATTGATTTTTGGGGGGTTTGTATCATTTGAATTACACAACATGCCTACCACTTTGAAGATGCAAAATATTTTTTATTGTGAAACAAACAAGACATAAGAAAAAAAATGAAAACTTGAGCGTTCATAACCATTCACCCCCCCAAGGTCAAAACTTTGTAGAGCCACCTTTTGCAGCAATTACAGCTGCAAGTCTCTTGGGGTATGTCTCTATCAGCTTGGCACATCTAGCCACTGGGAGTTTTGCAAAACTGCTCCAGCTCCTTCAAGTTGGATGGGAGTACAGCAATCTTTAAGTCATACCACAGATTCTCAATTGGATTGAGGTCTGGGCTTAAACTAGGCCATTCCAAGACATTTAAATGTTTCCCCTTAAACCACTCGAGTGTTGCTTTAGCAGTATGCTTAGGGTCATTGTCCTGCTGGAAGGTGAACCTCCATCCCAGTCTCAAATCTCTGGAAGACTGTAACAGGTTTCCCTCAGAAATTCCCTGTATTTAGTGCCATCCAGCATTCCTTCAATTCTGACCAGTTTCCCAGTCACTGAGTTTGAGTTTATTTTTACAGGGACAGTGCATATTAAATCAACGTTTCAGTAAAAGTGCCGGTTTTAGCCTGCCGGCTAATTTTCAACCGCAATCCCAGGGCAGGTTATTAAAAACAAATACAATACAATCAATGAGCAGTGAGTACACGCAGAGCATCATTGGACAAGCAAGACATAGCATGCAGACAGAGCAACATTGCACAAAAAGCAACAGGACAAAATCCATAAAGCAGCTGCCGCAGCATGATGGTGTCGGTGTTCTCGGGGTGATGAGAGGTATTGGGTTTGTGCCAGACGTAGCATTTTCCTTGATGGCCAAAAAGCTATATTTTAGTCTCATCTGACCAAAGTACCTTCTTCCATATGTTTGGGGAGTCTCCCACATGCCTTTTGGCAAACACCAATCATGTTTGCTTATTTTTTTCTACCCACTCTTCTGTAAAGCCCAGCTCTGTGGCGTGTACGGCTTAAAGTGGTCCTATTGACAGATACTCCAATCTCCGCTGTGGAGCTTTACAGCTCCTTCAGGGTTATCTTTGGTCTCTTTGTTGCCTCTGAATAATGCCCTCCTTGCCTGGTCTGTGAATTTTGGTGGTGCGGCCCTCTCTTGGCAGGTTTGTTGTGGTGCCATATTCTTTCCGTTTTTTTATAATGGATTTAATGTTGCTCCGTAGGATGTTCAAAGTTTCTGATATTTTTTTATAACCCAACCCTGATCTGTACTTCACAACTTTGTCCCTGACCTGTTTGGAGAGCTCCTTGGTCTTCATAGTGCCGCTTGCTTGGTGGTGCCCCTTGCTTAGTGGTGTTGTAGACTCTGGGGCCTTTCAGAACAGGTGTATATATACTGAGATCATGTGACAGATCATGTGACACTTAGATTGCACACAGGTGGACTTTATTTAACTAATTATGTGACTGAAGGTAATTGGTTACACCAGATCTTATTTAGGGGCTTCATAGCAAAGGGGGTGAATACATACGCACGCACCACTTGTCCGTCTTTGAAACAAGTCATTTTTTTATTTCACTTCACCAATTTGGACTATTTTGTATGTTTATTTCATGTCCATTACATGAAATAAAAACAAATTTAAGTTACAGGTTGTAATGCAACTAAATAGGAAAAAAGCCACGGGGGGTGAATACTTTTGCAAGGCACAGTAGCTACTCAAAGCCCGTCTGAGGGCTGGAGAGTGTTACTCTCAAAAGCAACAAGAGACAATCAATGGCGACCTTGAATGTCAGACAGTCGCGATGATTAGCTACATTCTTTCATAAATGAAACATTGAAGTTGAGTCCTCTATAGGTTATTATTTATTATCTGACCTTGCTGGTCATCTATGAACATCTTTAAAAAACTCTGGCCTTAATGGCAACATTACATTTTGGTAATTTACCAGGCGCTCTTTTCCAGAGCAACGACAGTTTTTTTACCTAGTCGGTGTTACGCACGCCTCTGTGAAGAGGGAACGCAACACCCTGCTACAACTCAACTCCCCGCCAAGTGAAAGAGGTATGGACCGTAGGTGCGAGTAAGGATGACAAAAAGGCAGAATTGACCGTTTACTAGGATTTTATTCCTTTACACGGTAATATGGGGAAAAGGGGCTGGACGGAACCAAAGCAAAAAAAGTAAATGTCAAAGCTCCCCCTCTCCTATCTAACCTGCCTACCCACTACTTACCTAACTTAACACCACCTGGTGCCCTAACCAAAATACAGGGGGTGGTCCGCCCAGGTCTTACCTAGTGTGCCTAGACAGTGAATATACTACGGGTATATGTATGCCCGCGGGCCTCTTGCCTAAGCACTCCCTAGGTGCCTTCCCCTTCCCCCCTGGGAACAAATGAAACAGAATATCAAACAAACTAAGAAACAAAGGACATCAAATAAGCTCTATATGAGCAACAACTAACACAGAACATACCAACTGCTCCCAGCAACAACTAACACAGTACATACCAACTGCTCCCAGCAACAACTAACACAGAACATACCAACTGCTCCCAGCAACAACTAACACAGTACATACCAACTGCTCCCAGCAACAACTAACACAGTACATACCAACTGCTCTCAGCAACAACTAACACAGTACATACCAACTGCTCTCAGCAACTACTAACACAGTACATACCAACTGCTCCCAGCAACAACTAACACAGAACATACCAACTGCTCCCAGCAACAACTAACACAGAACATACCAACTGCTCCCAGCAACAACTAACACAGTACATACCAACTGCTCCCAGCAACAACTAACACAGTACATACCAACTGCTCCCAGCAACAACTAACACAGTACATACCAACTGCTCCCAGCAACAACTAACACAGTACATACCAACTGCTCCCAGCAACAACTAACACAGTACATACCAACTGCTCCCAGCAACAACTAACACAGAACATACCAACTGCTCCCAGCAACAACTAACACAGTACATACCAACTGCTCCCAGCAACAACTAACACAGTACATACCAACTGCTCCCAGCAACAACTAACACAGAACATACCAACTGCTCCCAGCAACAACTAACACAGTACATACCAACTGCTCCCAGCAACAACTAACACAGTACATACCAACTGCTCCCAGCAACAACTAACACAGTACATACCAACTGCTCCCAGCAACAACTAACACAGTACATACCAACTGCTCCCAGCAACAACTAACACAGTACATACCAACTGCTCCCAGCAACAACTAACACAGTACATACCAACTGCTCCCAGCAACAACTAACACAGTACATACCAACTGCCCCCAGCAACAACACAGAACATACCAACTGCTCCCAGCAACAACTAACACAGTACATACCAACTGCTCCCAGCAACAACTAACACAGAACATACCAACTGCTCCCAGCAACAACTAACACAGTACATACCAACTGCTCCCAGCAACAACTAACACAGTACATACCAACTGCTCTCAGCAACAACTAACACAGTACATACCAACTGCTCTCAGCAACTACTAACACAGTACATACCAACTGCTCCCAGCAACAACTAACACAGAACATACCAACTGCTCCCAGCAACAACTAACACAGAACATACCAACTGCTCCCAGCAACAACTAACACAGTACATACCAACTGCTCCCAGCAACAACTAACACAGTACATACCAACTGCTCCCAGCAACAACTAACACAGTACATACCAACTGCTCCCAGCAACAACTAACACAGTACATACCAACTGCTCCCAGCAACAACTAACACAGTACATACCAACTGCTCCCAGCAACAACTAACACAGAACATACCAACTGCTCCCAGCAACAACTAACACAGTACATACCAACTGCTCCCAGCAACAACTAACACAGTACATACCAACTGCTCCCAGCAACAACTAACACAGAACATACCAACTGCTCCCAGCAACAACTAACACAGTACATACCAACTGCTCCCAGCAACAACTAACACAGTACATACCAACTGCTCCCAGCAACAACTAACACAGAACATACCAACTGCTCCCAGCAACAACTAACACAGTACATACCAACTGCTCCCAGCAACAACTAACACAGTACATACCAACTGCTCCCAGCAACAACTAACACAGTACATACCAACTGCTCCCAGCAACAACTAACACAGTACATACCAACTGCCCCCAGCAACAACACAGAACATACCAACTGCTCCCAGCAACAACTAACACAGAACATACCAACTGCTCCCAGCAACAACACAGAACATACCAACTGCTCCCAGCAACAACTAACACAGTACATACCAACTGCTCCCAGCAACAACTAACACAGTACATACCAACTGCCCCCAGCAACAACTAACACAGTACATACCAACTGCTCCCAGCAACAACTAACACAGTACATACCAACTGCTCCCAGCAACAACTAACACAGTACATACCAACTGCTCCCAGCAACAACTAACACAGTACATACCAACTGCTCCCAGCAACAACTAACACAGTACATACCAACTGCTCCCAGCAACAACTAACACAGTACATACCAACTGCTCCCAGCAACAACTAACACAGTACATACCAACTGCTCCCAGCAACAACTAACACAGTACATACCAACGACCAACATGCTATAACCCTCAGCCATCAACCTTCTCTCTCAGCAATGATCTATATCACATTCAATCTCTCCAGCAATGATCTATATCACATTCAATCTCTCCAGCAATGATCTATATCACATTCAGTCTCTCCAGCAATGATCTATATCACATTCAATCTCTCCAGCAATGATCTATATCACATTCAATCTCTCCAGCAATGATCTATATCACATTCAATCTCTCCAGCAATGATCTATATCACATTCAGTCTCTCCAGCAATGATCTATATCACATTCAATCTCTCCAGCAATGATCTATATCACATTCAATCTCTCCAGCAATGATCTATATCATATTCAATCTCTCCAGCAATGATCTATATCACATTCAATCTCTCTCAGCAATGATCTATATCACATTCAATCTCTCTCAGCAATGATCTATATCAATTTCAATCTCTCTCTGCAATGATCTATATCACATTCAATCTCTCTCAGCAATGATCTATATCACATTCAATCTCTCCAGCAATGATCTATATCACATTCAATCTCTCCAGCAATGATCTATATCACATTCAATCTCTCCAGCAATGATCTATATCACATTCAATCTCTCTCAGCAATGATCTATATCACATTCAATCTCTCTCAGCAATGATCTATATCACATTCAATCTCTCTCTGCAATGATCTATATCACATTCAATCTCTCTCTGCAATGATCTATATCACATTCAATCTCTCCAGCAATGATCTATATCACATTCAATCTCTCTCAGCAATGATCTATATCACATTCAATCTCTCTCAGCAATGATCTATATCACATTCAATCTCTCCAGCAATGATCTATATCACATTCAATCTCTCCAGCAATGATCTATATCACATTCAATCTCTCTCAGCAATGATCTATATCACATTCAATCTCTCTCAGCAATGATCTATATCACATTCAATCTCTCCAGCAATGATCTATATCACATTCAATCTCTCTCAGCAATGATCTATATCACATTCAATCTCTCCAGCAATGATCTATATCACATTCAATCTCTCCAGCAATGATCTATATCACATTCAATCTCTCTCTGCAATGATTATCACATTCAATCTCTCTCTGCAATGATCTATATCACATTCGATCTCTCCAGCAAGGATCTATATCACATTCAATCTCTCTCAGCAATGATCTATATCACATTCAATCTCTCCAGCAATGATCTATATCACATTCAATCTCTCCAGCAATGATCTATATCACATTCAATCTCTCTCAGCAATGATCTATATAACATTCAATCTCTCCAGCAATGATCTATATCACATTCAATCTCTCCAGCAATGATCTATATCACATTCAATCTCTCTCAGCAATGACCTATATCACATTCAATCTCTCCAGCAATGATCTATATCACATTCAATCTCTCCAGCAATGATCTATATCACATTCAATCTCTCTCAGCAATGATCTATATCACATTCAATCTCTCCAGCAATGATCTATATCACATTCAATCTCTCCAGCAATGATCTATATCACATTCAATCTCTCTCAGCAATGATCTATATAACATTCAATCTCTCTCAGCAATGATCTATATAACATTCAATCTCTCTCAGCAATGATCTAAGACTGCAATGATCTAAGACTGCCTGAACAGAACACTGGCTTTTATAGCTTCAGGTGGCAATGGTAATTAGAGACAGCTGTATCTTGACGAGGGGGCGGGGTCAGCTCTCCAATTATCAATTGGGGCCGACCAATCAGCTGCTTGGGGAGAATTTCAGGAAGCCATCTTCTGAAACACACACACTCAAATACAAATACAAACGGACTTCAGGAAACAGCAGAGGGAGCACCCCCCTATCCACATCGACGGGACAGTAGTGGAGAAGGTGGAAAGTTTTAAGTTCCTCGGTGTACACATCACGGTCAAACTGAATTGGTCCACCCACACAGACAACGTTGTGAAGAAGGCGCAGCAGCGCCTCTTCAACCTCAGGAAGCTGAAGAAATTCGGCTTGTCACCAAAAGCACTCACAAACTTCTACAGATGCACAATCGAGAGCATCCTGTCGGGCTGTATCACCGCCTGGTACGGCAACTGCTCCGCCCACAACCGTAAGGCTCTCCAGAGGGTAGTGAGGTCTGCACAACGCATCACCGGGGGCAAACTACCTGCCCTCCAGGACACCTACACCACCCGATGTCACAGGAAGGCCATAAAGATCATCAAGGACAACAACCACCCAAGCCACTGCCTGTTCACCCCGCTATCATCCAGAAGGCGAGGTCAGTACAGGTGCATTAAAGCAGGGACCGAGAGACTGAAAAACAGCTTCTATCTCAAGGCCATCAGACTGTTATACAGCCACCACTAACATTTAGTGTCCGCTGCCAACATACTGACTCAACTCCAGCCACTTTAATAATGGGAATTGATGGAAATTATGTAAAAATGTACCACTAGCCACTTTAAACAATGCCACTTAATATAAAGTTTACATACCCTACATTACTCATCTCATATGTATATGTATATACTGTACTCTATATCATCTACTGCATCTTGCCATCTTTATGTAATACATGTATCACTAGCCACTTTAAACTATGCCACTTTATGTTTACATACCCTACATTACTCATCTCATATGTATATACTTTATTATATACCATCTACTGCATCTTGCCTATGCCGTTCTGTACCATCACTCATTCATATATCTTTATGTACATATTCTTTATCCCTTTACACTTGTGTGTATAAGGTAGTAGTTGTGGAATTGTTAGGTTAGATTACTTGTTGGTTATTACTGCATTGTCGGAACTAGAAGCACAAGCATTTCGCTACACTCGCATTAACATCTACTAACCATGTGTATGTGTGACAAATAAAATTAGATTTTGATTTGATTTGAAACTACAACACAGAAACTGGGGAACGTAACAGTCGGCTCGGGGATTCAAACCAGTGACCTTTCAGTTAATGGCACAACACTCTTAACTGCTAGGCTACCTGCCGCCCAATATACTCTTAACATGTTGATATTCCATAAAGATATTCCATAAAAAATCTGCCGTTTCCAGCTACAATAGTCATTTACAACGCTGTATTTCTGATCAATTTGATGTTATTTTAATGGACAAAAAATGTGCTTTCTTTCAAAAACAAGGACATTACTAAGTGACCCCAAACTTTTGAACAGTAGTGTATGTGAGAATGCTATTCATTGACTACAACTCAGCGTTCCAACACCATAGTGTCCTCAAAGCTCATCACTAAGCTAAGGACCCTGGGACTAAACACCTCCCTCTGCAACTGGATCCTGGACTTCCTGATGCCCCCAGGTGGTAAGGGTAGGTGACAACACATCCGCCCCTCTGATCCTCAACACGGGGGCGCCTCAGGGATGCGTGCTCAGTCCCCTCCTGTACCCCCTGTTCACTCATGACTGCACAGCCAGGCACGACTCCAACACCATCATTAAGTTTGCTGATGACACAACAGTGGTAGGCCTGATCACCGACAACAGTGAGACAGCCTATAGGCAGGAGGTCAGAGACCTGACCGTGTGGTGCAAGGATAACAACCTCTCCCTCAACGTGATAAAGACAAAGGAGATGATTGTGAACTACAGGAAAAGGTGGACCGAGCACGCCCCCATTCTCATTGACAGGGCTGTAGTGGAGCAGGTTGAGAGTTTCAAGTTCCTTGGTGTCCACATCACCAACAAACTAACATGGTCCAAGCACACCAAGACAGTCATGAAGAGGGCACGACAAAACATATTCCCCCTCAGGAGACTGAAAAGATTTGTCATGGGTCCTCAGATCCTCAAAAGGTTATACAGCTGCAGCATCGAGAGCATCCTGACGGGTTGCATCACTGCCTGGTACGGCAACTGCTCGGCCTCCGACCGCAAGGCACAACAGAGGGTAGTGTGTACGGCCCAGTACATCGCTGGGGCCAAGTTTCCTGCCATCCAGGACCTCTATACCAGGCGGGATAGAAGGCCCTAAAAATTGTCAAAGACTTCAGCCACCCTAGTCATAGACTGTTCTCTCTGCTACCGCATGGCAAGCGGTACCAGAGCGCCAAGTCCAGGTCCAAGAGGCTTCTAAACAGATTCTACCCCTAAGCCATAAGACTCCTGAACAGCTAATCAAATGGCTACCCAAACTATTTGCACCCCTCCCCACCCCCCCTTCTACGCTGCTGCTACTCTCTGTTATTATCTATTCATAGTCAATTTAATAACTCTACCTACATGTACATATTACCTCAATTATCTCGACACCGGTGCCAACGCACATTGACTCTGTACCGGTACCCCCTGTATATAGCCCCGCTATTGTTATTTACTGGTGCTCTTTAATTATTTGTTATTCTTATCTCTTACTCTTTTTTGGGGGCGGGGGGGGGGGGGGGTATTTTCTTAAAACTGAATTGTTGTTTAAGGGTTTGTAAGTAAGCATTTCATGTAAGGTCTATATACCTGTTGTATTCAGCATTTCACTGTAAGGTCTATATATACATATATATACAATTTAATATGTATGGCTGTCTTTGTCAAGGATATGTTTATCGTGCATCTGTTGTTTTTCACAGCATTTCTGCTTGTCTGTATCCAATAGAATGTCCTAAGTCCACATGGCAACCAATAAGAACATGTTACAAAAGACGTCAACGGTCAAATGCTTTGTTTGTTCCTGTTTTCGTGATGTCATGGCAAGCACATCAAACGATCGACTACAACTGTAATTCCTTTTAAACTTCAGTCAACCTTTTAAACTCCGAGCTGGCTGCTCTCCTCCCTTCATCTCAACTAGAAAACAGGCGGCTGCTTTTAATGGCGATTGTTCATCAATTAAATAAATGCACTCTGAGGCTAGGACTTTACTGGTCATGTCAATGTTGAGCACAAACTCCTGGCCCTATAGTAATAGTTGTTTTATCTATTTAAAGGTAATATAATCAGATATACTAGTTGTTCTATCTAAAGGTAATGTAATCAGATATACTAGTTATTCTATCTAAAGGTAATATAATCAGATATACTAGTTATTCTATCTAAAGGTAATATAATCAGATATACTAGTTGTTCTATCTAAAGGTAATGTAATCAGATATACTAGTTATTCTATCTAAAGGTAATGTATCAGATATACTAGTTATCTATCTAAAGGTAATGTAATCAGATATTCTAGTTGTTCTATCTAAAGGTAATATAATCAGATATACTAGTTATTCTATTTAAAGGTAATGTAATCAGATATACTAGTTATTCTATCTAAAGGTAGTAGAATCAGAGAGAGCCAAATCTGTCACTCTAGAGGCTAGAGTCTAGAGGCTAGAGTCTAGAGTCTAGAGTCTAGAGTCTAGAGGCTAGAGTCTAGAGGCTAGAGTCTAGAGGCTAGAGTCTAGAGGCTAGAGGCTAGAGTCTAGAGGCTAGAGGCTAGAGGCTAGAGGCTAGAATCTAGAGTCTAGAGGCTAGAATCTAGAATCTAGAGGCTAGAGGCTAGAATCTAGAGTCTAGAGGCTAGAGTCTAGAGGCTAGAGTCTAGAGGCTAGAGGCTAGAGTCTAGAATCTAGAGGCTAGAGGCTAGAGGCTAGAGGCTAGAGTCTAGAGGCTAGAGGCTAGAGGCTAGAGACTAGAGTCTAGAGGCTAGAGTCTAGTCTAGAGTCTAGAGGCTAGAGGCTAGAGTCTAGAGGCTAGAGGCTAGAGTCTAGAATCTAGAGTCTAGAGTCTAGAGGCTAGAATCTAGAGTCTAGAGTCTAGAGGCTAAATCTAAAGGCTAGAGGCTAGAGGCTAGAGGCTAGATTCTAGGGGCTAGAGGCTAGAGGCTAGAGTCTAGAGGCTAGAGGCTAGAGTCTAGAGGCTAGAGGCTGGAGGCTAGAGTCTAGAATCTAGAATCTAGAATCTAGAGTCTAGAGGCTAGAGGCTAGAGGCTAGAGGCTAGAATCTAGAGTCTAGAGGCTAGAATCTAGAGTCTAGAGTCTAGACTCTAGAGTCTAGAGGCTAGAGACTAGAGGCTAGAGGCTAGAGTCTAGAGGCTAGAGTCTAGAGTCTAGAATCTAGAGTCTAGAGTCTAGAGGCTAGAATCTAGAGTCTAGAGGCTAGAGGCTAGAGTCTAGAGTCTAGAGGCTAGAGGCTAGAGGCTAGAGGCTAGAGACTAGAGTCTAGAGGCTAGAGGCTAGAGTCTAGAGTCTAGAGGCTAGAGTCTAGTCTAGAGGCTAGAGGCTAGAGGCTAGAGGCTAGAGGCTAGAGTCTAGAGGCTAGAGACTAGAGTCTAGAGTCTAGAGGCTAGAGTCTAGTCTAGAGGCTAGAGGCTAGAGGCTAGAGTCTAGAGGCTAGAGGCTAGAGTCTAGAATCTAGAGTCCAGAGTCCAGAGTCCAGAGTCCAGAGGCTAGAATCTAGAGTCCAGAGTCTAGAGTCTAGAGTCTAGAGGCTAGAATCTAGAGGCTAGAGTCTAGTCTAGAGGCTAGAGGCTAGAGGCTAGAGGCTAGAGGCTAGAGTCTAGAGGCTAGAGGCTAGAATCTAGAGTCTAGAATCTAGAGTCTAGAATCTAGAGTCTAGAGTCTAGAGTCTAGAGTCTAGAGTCTAGAGTCTAGAGGCTAGAGTCTAGAGGCTAGAGTCTAGAGTCTAGAGGCTAGAGTCTAGAGGCTAGAGTCTAGAGTCTAGAAGCTAGAGTCTAGAGGCTAGAATCTAGAGGCTAGAGTCTAGAGGCTAGAGTCTAGAGGCTAGAGGCTAGAGGCTAGAGGCTAGAGTGACAGAGTTGGCTCTCTCTGGTTCTATTATCTTTAGATAGAACAACTAGTCTATCTAGACCATATGGTTGCTAAGCAACTTTTGAAGTAATTCTAAGGCCTACCCTGATAACATAGACAAATTACACTGTGTGTGTCTCTGTGTGTGTGTGTCACTTATGAAGGGCTCCCAGTTTGTATGATCGGACCATGACCAGTGTGTTGGGTTTCACTGCTACACGCATTGATCTGAGAGGAGTTTTACAGGTAGACTCATTGATCTGAGGGGAGTTTTACAGGTAGACTCAATGATCTGAGAGGAGTTTTACAGGTAGACTCAATGATCTGAGGGGAGTTTTACAGGTAGACTCATTGATCTGAGGGGAGTTTTACAGGTAGACTCATTGATCTGAGGGGAGTTTTACAGGTAGACTCAATGATCTGAGAGGAGTTTTACAGGTAGACTCATTGATCTGAGGGGAGTTTTACAGGTAGACTCATTGATCTGAGGGGAGTTTTACAGGTAGACTCAATGATCTGAGGGGAGTTTTACAGGTAGACTCATTGATCTGAGGGGAGTTTTACAGGTAGACTCATTGATCTGAGGGGAGTTTTACAGGTAGACTCATTGATCTGAGGGGAGTTTTACAGGTAGACTCATTGATCTGAGGGGAGTTTTACAGGTAGACTCATTGATCTGAGGGGAGTTTTACAGGTAGACTCAATGATCTGAGGGGAGTTTTACAGGTAGACTCATTGATCTGAGGGGAGTTTTACAGGTAGACTCATTGATCTGAGGGGAGTTTTACAGGTAGACTCAATGATCTGAGGGGAGTTTTACAGGTAGACTCAATGATCTGAGGGGAGTTTTACAGGTAGACTCATTGATCTGAGGGGAGTTTTACAGGTAGACTCATTGATCTGAGGGGAGTTTTACAGGTAGACTCAATGATCTGAGGGGAGTTTTACAGGTAGACTCAATGATCTGAGGGGAGTTTTACAGGTAGACTCAATGATCTGAGGGGAGTTTTACAGGTAGACTCATTGATCTGAGGGGAGTTTTACAGGTAGACTCATTGATCTGAGGGGAGTTTTACAGGTAGACTCATTGATCTGAGGGGAGTTTTACAGGTAGACTCATTGATCTGAGGGGAGTTTTACAGGTAGACTCATTGATCTGAGGGGAGTTTTACAGGTAGACTCATTGATCTGAGTGGAGTTTTACTGGTAGACTCAATGATCTGAGGGGAGTTTTACAGGTAGACTCATTGATCTGAGGGGAGTTTTACAGGTAGATTCATTGATCTGAGGGGAGTTTTACAGGTAGACTCATTGATCTGAGGGGAGTTTTACAGGTAGACTCAATGATCTGAGGGGAGTTTTACAGGTAGACTCATTGATCTGAGGGGAGTTTTACAGGTAGACTCATTGATCTGAGTGGAGTTTTACAGGTAGACTCATTGATCTGAGGGGAGTTTTACAGGTAGACTCATTGATCTGAGGGGAGTTTTACAGGTAGACTCATTGATCTGAGGGGAGTTTTACAGGTAGACTCATTGATCTGAGGGGAGTTTTACAGGTAGACTCAATGATCTGAGGGGAGTTTTACAGGTAGACTCATTGATCTGAGGGGAGTTTTACAGGTAGACTCATTGATCTGAGGGGAGTTTTACAGGTAGACTCATTGATCTGAGGGGAGTTTTACAGGTAGACTCATTGATCTGAGGGGAGTTTTACAGGTAGACTCAATGATCTGAGGGGAGTTTTACAGGTAGACTCATTGATCTGAGGGGAGTTTTACAGGTAGACTCATTGATCTGAGAGGAGTTTTACAGGTAGACTCATTGATCTGAGGGGAGTTTTACAGGTAGACTCATTGATCTGAGGGGAGTTTTACTGGTAGACTCATTGATCTGAGAGGAGTTTTACAGGTAGACTCAATGATCTGAGGGGAGTTTTACAGGTAGACTCATTGATCTGAGAGGAGTTTTACAGGTAGACTCATTGATCTGAGAGGAGTTTTACTGGTAGACTCATTGATCTGAGGGGAGTTTTACAGGTAGACTCATTGATCTGAGGGGAGTTTTACAGGTAGACTCAATGATCTGAGAGGAGTTTTACAGGTAGACTCATTGATCTGAGAAGAGTTTTACTGGTAGACTCATTGATCTGAGGGGAGTTTTACAGGTAGACTCATTGATCGGAGGGGAGTTTTACAGGTAGACTCATTGATCTGAGAGGAGTTTTACTGGTAGACTCATTGATCTGAGGGGAGTTTTACAGGTAGACTCAATGATCTGAGCAGAAAAACTCTTCTCAAAGAAAACCCTCTGAGTTTTAATAGATAGATAGCTAGATAGGTCTGCTGTTAGAACCAGTAAAGGCCACTTTACTACTCTTGGGTAGCGGACTCACTTTGGTTTCCCTCCATGGCTGAGGACAAACACTTTCCTCTAGGCTCAGATTAAAGTTATGATAGATATGAGTGGCTATAGAGTCAGCTACCATCCTCAGTAGCTTTCCATCTAAGTTGTCAATGCCAGGAGGTTTGTTATTATTATTGTTCCACCTCTCCCACACTAACTTTACAAAATTCTAACTTTCAGTGCTTTTCTTTCATTAGTTTTTAATGCATGGCTCACTGTTTGTTGATGGCATTTCCTGCCTAAGTTAGCCCACTTTGCTAATGAAGTAATCATTAAAATAATTGGCAACAACAAATGGTTTTGTGATGAATAAGCCATCTGATCAGATGAAAGATGGAGTTGAATTTCTCTTTCTGCCCATCATTTAGTTTAATGTACGCCAAAGTTGTTTCCCCCATTAATCTTTATATCATTGTTCTTGGCTTCATAATACAGTTTAATCTTCTTTTTAGTCACATCATTTCTTAATTTGCAGTAAGTCAGATGTACAACCTGATTTATTAGCCACTCCTTTTGCCCCATCTCTTTCAACCATACAGTTTTTAAATTCCTCATCAATCCATGGAGCCTTAAGAGTTCTAACAGTCAGTTTCTTAACAGGTGCATGTGTTCATGTAAGAAGCAATTCCATAAATGAATGAAGTGCAGCGTCTGGATGCTCCTTATTAATCACATCAGACCAACAGATATTTTTAACATCATCTACAAATGAGTCACAGCTAAATCTTTTGTATGATCTCTTATAAACTATTTTAGGCCCAGCTGTTGGAACTTTGGTTTTCCTGGATATAGCCACTATAGTGATCACTGCATCCAATGGGTACGGATACAGCTTTAGAACAAAGTTCAACAGTTTTAGTAAAAATGTGATAAATACATGTGGATGATCTTGTTCCTGTAGTGTTTGTAAACACCCTGGTAGGTTGATTAATAACCTGAACCAGATTACAGGCACTGGCTACAGTGAGAAGATTCCTCTGGAGAGGACAGCTTGATGAAAATAAGTCAATATTCAGGTACCCAAGAAAGTAGTCCTCTCTGTTTACATCACATACACTATCAAGCATTTCACACATATTATTTAGATACTGACTGTTAGCACTTGGTGGCCTATAGCAACACCCCAAAAGAAAAGGCTTTAGATGTACCAGGTGAACCTGCCAGGTGAACCAGAGAATCTTGTTTCTTATGGTCTAAGAGCCTTTAGGCAAACTCCAAGAGGGGTGTCATTGGCCTTTTACTGAGGAGTGGCTTCCGTCTGGTTGGTGGAGTGCTGCAGAGATGGTTGTTCTTCTGGAAGGTTTTCCAATCTCTACAGAGGAACTCTGGAGCTCTGTCAGAGTGACCATTGGGTTATTGGTCACCTCCCTGTCCAAGGCCCTTCTCCCCTGATTGCTCAGTTTGGCCGGGTGGCCAGCTCTAGAAAGAATCTTAGTGGTTCCAAACTTCTTCCATTTAAGAATGATGGAGGCCACTGTGTTCTTGGGGACCTTCAATGCTGCAGAAATGTGTCATGGCTTAGTTTTTGCTTTGACATGTCAACTGTGGGACCTTATATAGACAGGTGTGTGTCTTTTCAAATCTTGTCCAGTCAATTGAATTTACCACAGGTGGACTCCAATCAAGTTGTAGAAACATCTGGAGTTGATCAATGGAAACAGGATGCACCGGAGCGCAATTTCGAGTCTCATAGCAAAGGGTCTGAATACTTATGTAAATATATATATATTTTTATCTTTCATACATTCGCAAAAATGTTTTAAAAAACTTGTTTTCGCTTTGTCATTATCGGTATTGTGCGTAGATTGATGAGAAAAATAAATAATTGAATCAATTTTAGAATAAGGCTGTAATGTAACAAAATGTGTAAAAAGTCAAGAGGTGCAAATTCTTTCTAAATGCACTGTATATGAATGTTATCGGATGTTAGCAAGTTATTGATTTCATGAACCTTATTTCTAAGGCTGCATATAGTAAAATGGGCTATTTTCAGCCATTTCCTGGGTAGCTTATCAGAGACAAAAACAATATGGAAAAGAGCAAACAAAGAAAGATAAAAAAAATATACATCCCTGCCAGGCTTTTGGGAGGGACGGTGGATTATGTGCCTGTCATAGCAGATGTAAGCAATGTCCCGACGCACTCTGGCAGCTTTCATGGCAGGTATAGGTTCTTTCCTCTTCTGGCGCACAGCTTCAGGATAGTCCTTGTTGAGGAAGATATACGTTCCTCTCAAGTTCTTGACTCTTTCCAGAACAGCTTTCTTGTCCTTGAACCTCAGGAACCTGACCATTATCGACCTGGGCCTGTCACCTGGGCCTGTCACCTGGGCCTGTCACTTGGGCCTGTCACCTGGGCCTGTCACCTGGGCCTGTCACCTGGGCCGGTCACCTGGGCCTGTCACCTGGGCCTGTCACCTGGGCCTGTCACCTGGGCCGGTCACCTGGGCTGGTCACCTGGGCCTGTCACCTGGGCCGGTCATCTGGGCCGGTCACCTGGGCCGGTCACCTGGGCCTGTCACCTGGGCCTGTGGTGGGTTTTCCAGTTGCACTCCACCTCAATCTTCCTGTGGTCCATCTTCAGTTTCTCTGAGATCATTTCCCTCACTTTGTCCTCAGACTCTATCCAGGTCTCATGTGGAGATTCTGCAATTCCGTCCACAACCATGTTGTTCTGCCTTGATTGTCCCTGGAGATAATCTGATTTCTCCGTCATTGTTATCATCGATTCACGTACAGAACTGATGTCCTCCCTCAATGACTTACAGATTGCTGTCAACTTGCTGTTCTTCAGGTGCTGGACCTCTATGGTCAGGTCGTCCATTATTTTATTAGTTGAATCCACCAGTATTTGGACAAAATATTTGAAGCTATTTTCTTGTTGTTGTAACAACTGCTTGTAGAACTTTTGTTGTTTGTTTAAAAGATCCTTCACCTGTGATAGAGAGACACAGCTGTCTTCAATGGTACTCCTCCGGCTTTAGTCTTTGTCACGGTAGAGACGTAGGTTATGCTATTACTCCTTGCAGTTCCAGACAGGGCGGGTCTCAGGGAAGATTGAAAACGTCCTCAGCAGGGCTCTAGACAGTCACAAGACCGGGACAATCCGTGGTCCCAGCCACAATGGCTAACAGCGTCGCGGGCTTCGTTCAAGCCTTCACGAAAAACCAGCTAGCTAATAGGAATGCAAACACACAGGACTGCACACTCAGCCAGACACACACAGTACTATTCTTGGATAGTCTAATGTCGCTGTCCCAAATGACACCCTATCTCTTATATATTGCCCTATGGACCCTGGTCAAAGGTCGTACACTATACAGGAAATAGACAAAATCCAAGTCTTTCTCTGTCTCTGTCCGCCTGTCCATCCCTCCGTCCTTCTATCTGTCAGACAGTCACAGGGGGGGGGGGGGGGGGCTCAGTGTGGAGCCGTGACTTTTGGCTGACATTTACTGACGATCCATCAGAGTCACTAATCAATGGGACACAGACTGTCACAGGGACAAATTCTCTCTTTAACATCCGTAGGAAGACATTTCATTGAACTGCTGCAGGGAAGTTATTTAACATATACAACATTCTAAAACTATCCTGTTTACACTATGGTCATATTTTGGATTTCTGAATCATGTTTTATGGGAAAGAAATGATGTACCTGAACGTGACAATTTATACAGCACCATACACCAGGGACATAGTGATAAACAACATTGTGCTGTTGATGCATTTGCAATAACTAGCCTACAGCAGTCACTTTACTTTCAATTTCATGCCCTTTCATTAGTGTGATTATAAGACTGGGTCTGCTGTGCTTTGCTTAGTCACTTTGCATAATCACTTTGCATAATCAACTGTTAACAACAACATGTAGAACAGCGATGAAATAAGATGATATATGTGACCCGTTTCAAGAAACTAGGCTGCACGTCACAGGAGGCATTTGAACGTTTTTTTAAATAATATTTTTAATGTTTTTTTGTTGTTGTTGCATAAATGCATTCTGGAACATGTGAACTTTTATGTGCCTTAATATCAAAAACTTGTTTGCCATCTGTAAATACGAATAAAATTGTTAAATTACGAGCCTAGTTGGTTTAGCCATGGAAAAATACAGGAACCTTCCCGCTAGCCATGATTGGCTGAGATAATGTATGGTCTGGACATGCCGACTGTCACGCCCTAACCTTAGAGAGCCTTTTTATATCTCTATTTGGTTTGGTCAGGGTGTGATTTGGGGTGGGCATTCTATGTTTTGTTTTCTATGATTTTGTATTTCTATGTTTTGGCCGGGTATGGTTCTCAATCAGGGACAGCTGTCTATCGTTGTCTCTGATTGGGAACCATACTTAGGTAGCCCTTTTCCCTCCTTTCAGGGTGGGAAGTTAACTTTGTTTGTGGCACATAGCCCTTAAGCTTCACAGTTGTTTTCTATTGTTTATTGTTTTTGTCGGCGTCATTTCTAATAAAAGGAATATGTACGCTCACCACGCTGCGCTTTGGTCTACTTCCTTTGATGGCCGTGACACCGAGAGATGAGTTCGGATTGGTCTGCCATGGAGCACGTCTGTCTATAACATGAGCTGCATAGTATGTGTGGATAATCCTTTCTAAAATTATCATGTAGAACTGAAAACGTTTGGCTACTGCTCTCAACATTGCTGACTTGAAGGTAATAGTGCTATCGATAGTGGAAAAAAGTTGTGATGGACTACTTTCTGGAGGATGATTGCGCTATGTTGACTCTCTGACTCTGACAATTAATCAGACAATGGGGAAATCCCTGATTTAGATAAATACATTTTAATTGAACCAGACATTGTAATCTTCTGATGACAATGGTAGGGAATAAACGGTGTTTCGTTGACATGGAAGACGTTGACCAAGTTTTGAAATCAGTGGAATACCCAGTGGAAGCAGAGAGATGATTGCCAAATGCAGAGAGTCCAAAAAGAGAACACAGACCGAAGGCTGGAGTATAAAACACCTGTCTCCGGATTACATCTTCAAACTAAGGGCAACCACATTTCAAATTTTGTCAAAAATGATTCTCATTGCAAGTTAAACATTAGCTAGCTGGCTCGCTGGCTACGTTACATGTCTGATCTGTGTAGTAATATTATTAGTATCTCAGAAAGACATTTGCATTCCTAGTTATAACCGAATGTTATCTAGCTAACATTGAACCTAATTGGTTAGCTTTAGATAGATGAAGTGTATTTTGGACAACAGGGGACATGTACACCCACCCCCCAAACTGGCTACCCACACCCTCTCTAACTGACTAACACACACACCTTGGTCTGAATGCTAGTTTTCATTTAATCAATGTGGGACCCTGAGTTAATAAAGACCAACAGTTTCTTCCCCTTAGTGACAGTCCCCTTAATGAAGGCCATCAACACTAACCACCATCATAACAAATACTGATGACATCATCAGGCTGGGGACTGGATAATCAGGGGAATAATGATAGATGAACCTGGAGAAGAATCCCTTAAGCAAACTGGTCTTGGGGCTCTGTTCACAAACACGATCACAAACAGACCCCACAGAGCCCCAGGACAGCAACACAATTAGACCCACCAAATCATGAGAAAACAAAAAGATAATTACTTGACACATTGGAAATAATTAAATAAAAAAACAGAGAAAACTAGAATGCTATTTGGATCAAACAGAGAGTACACAGTGGCAGAATGCCTTACCACAGTGACTGCCCCAAAATGAAGGAAAGCTTTGACTATGGACAGACTCTGTGAGCATAGCCTTGCTATTGAGAGAGGCCGCCATAGGCAGACATGGCTCTCAAGAAAATACAGGTTATGTGCACACTGCCCACAAATGAGGTGGAAACTGAGCTGCACTTCCTAACCTCCTGTCAAATCTATGACCATATTAGATACACATATTTCCCTCAGATTACACAGATCCACAAAGAATTTGAACAAACTCTGAAACTTTGATAAACTCCCATATCTATTGGGTGAAATACCACAGTGTGACATCACAGCAGCAAGATGTGTGACCTGTTGCCACAAGAAAAGGGCAACCAGTGAAGAACAAACACCATTGTAAATACAACCTATATGTTTATTTATTTTCCATTTTGTACTTTAACTATTTGCACATCGTTACAACCCTGTATATAGTCATAATATCACATTTCAAATGTCTTTATTCCTTTGTAACTTTTGTGAGTGTGAGAGAGAGAGAGAAACATTGGTTGGTTGAGTGCTGCTTAAATGTGGAAAACGAGCTGTTTTGGGCAGAGAGCTTTCAAACTCTTTCTGATTGGTCTATTAACAAATGTACGGTCTGGTGATGTCACCAGGCAGGCCACAACTCCATCCTACCAAAACGAGGCTGACATTTCAGTTATCTTTTCAAACAGCTCTTACACTAAAAGGGCATTATCATCATTTTCACAATTTCACAGTATTATTCCAAACTCATAGTGTGTAAATAATGTATATATAAAACACAGGATAATCACGTTTTTGACCTTACTGGGCATTTAACATTGGTATGTGTGGTTTTAAAGCACTGTACTGCCGTTCACTCTAAAGTGGCAGGTTTTTGGAACGTACCAACTAAGTGTACACAGAGGGGGACCAGAACAGTATGAGTGTTTTACAGTACGCACCAACTGCATGGGGGGATCTGGGCAAAGTGATGATTTACCCAGGGTAGTCCACAACAAAACCTAATACACACAATCTAGTAAAGGAATGGGATGAGAATATATAAGTATAAAATATATGGATGAGCAGTGACAGAGCAGCTAAGATGCAATAGATAGTAAAGAACAGATAGTGAAGGATACAGTATATACATATGAGATGAGTAATGTGAGAGGGCTAACAATGTAAGAAGTAATACATAGAAAAACAAAATACTGCACAGTTTCCTGAGAACTTGAAGCGAAGCTGCCATCTCTATTGGCACCAATAGAGATGGCAATAGCACTCTTTCTGTGACAGAACAGAGGAAAGAAAGTGAACCCTTTACACCTCAATGTCCAAAAACATATGGAGGGGATGACATGTATTTGAGGGACGATGTGAAAGAAACAGGTAGAGAGTGAGAAACGGAGAGGAGAGAGGAATATTTAAGTGAGGGATGACATAGGTGGAGGAGGGAGGCCAAACCGTTGTTCTCTAACGGCTGCTCTCTATGTTAGTGCCTCTCTAATGGAACTGGGGTCAATGGTCAGGGAGAGGCATTTTAGACAGGAAATAACCTCATAAATAGAGAGATCACCTGAATGAAAGAATCTGAAAGAGGGGATGATTCCATCTCTGCCAGGGAGTACATGAACATCAGCGAGAGATGAACGCAGAGACACATGTGTTTCTGTTAAATAATCAGTGCAGGTTTTATGAAGGATTTGGTTGTTATTTGGGCCTTATTTCGTCTTGCTGAGCGAGTTGTCATGGTAACCAAGATAAAATGTGTTATTAAGGTCGGTATAAATACACGACGACAGCTAGGATATATATCCCAGATATGAGACTGATGTTGTTTTCTTAATGCTCAACCCACAAACTAACAACTTCAAAGACACCTGGCTCTCAGGCAATGCAAGAACTGGAGCAAAAACAGGAAATCAACAACCTAATAATAATTAATAAAAAACAAAGAAATTGAACTTGAACTCATTTCATCCGGGAGTGTAGACTGTAACCTAGCGTAGCATTGAGTCTAGTTCAACCACACTATAGAACAGGTAGCCTTCAAAATGGCCACTCAGAGAATCACTCACCCCTCTGTTTTCTGGTACCAGTCTGCCCTGAACATGTTATAAGTGAGGGTGACCATTCTGATGCCTTCATCATAGCACAGACACATAATCTTTCTGTTGGTACAAGATGGACACATGTCAACTGAGGACACAATACGTACACACACACACACACACACACACACACACACACACACACACACACACACACACACACACACACACACACACACACACACACACACACACACACACACACACACACACACACACACACACACACACACACACAGTGAGCCATCCATCCATCCTGTAGCAGTATCACACAGTGAGCCATCCATCCATCCTGTAGCAGTATTACACAGTGAGCCATCCATCCATCCTGTAGCAGTATTACACAGTGAGCCATCCATCCATCCTGTAGCAGTATTACACAGTGAGCCATCCATCCATCCTGTAGCAGTATTACACAGTGAGCCATCCATCCATCCTGTAGCAGTATTACACAGTGAGCCATCCATCCATCCTGTAGCAGTATTACACAGTGAGCCATCCATCCATCCTGTAGCAGTATCACACAGTGAGCCATCCATCCATCCTGTAGCAGTATCACACAGTGAGCCATCCATCCATCCTGTAGCAGTATCACACAGTGAGCCATCCATCCATCCTGTAGCAGTATTACACAGTGAGCCATCCATCCATCCTGTAGCAGTATCACACAGTGAGCCATCCATCCATCCTGTAGCAGTATTACACAGTGAGCCATCCATCCATCCTGTAGCAGTATTACACAGTGAGCCATCCATCCATCCTGTAGCAGTATCACACAGTGAGCCATCCATCCATCCTGTAGCAGTATTACACAGTGAGCCATCCATCCATCCTGTAGCAGTATTACACAGTGAGCCATCCATCCATCCTGTAGCAGTATTACACAGTGAGCCATCCATCCATCCTGTAGCAGTATTACACAGTGAGCCATCCATCCATCCTGTAGCAGTATCACACAGTGAGCCATCCATCCATCCTGTAGCAGTATTACACAGTGAGCCATCCATCCATCCTGTAGCAGTATTACACAGTGAGCCATCCATCCATCCTGTAGCAGTATCACACAGTGAGCCATCCATCCATCCTGTAGCAGTATTACACAGTGAGCCATCCATCCATCCTGTAGCAGTATTACACAGTGAGCCATCCATCCATCCTGTAGCAGTATTACACAGTGAGCCATCCATCCATCCTGTAGCAGTATTACACAGTGAGCCATCCATCCATCCTGTAGCAGTATCACACAGTGAGCCATCCATCCATCCTGTAGCAGTATTACACAGTGAGCCATCCATCCATCCTGTAGCAGTATCACACAGTGAGCCATCCATCCATCCTGTAGCAGTATTACACAGTGAGCCATCCATCCATCCTGTAGCAGTATTACACAGTGAGCCATCCATCCATCCTGTAGCAGTATTACACAGTGAGCCATCCATCCATCCTGTAGCAGTATTACACAGTGAGCCATCCATCCATCCTGTAGCAGTATTACACAGTGAGCCATCCATCCATCCTGTAGCAGTATTACACAGTGAGCCATCCATCCATCCTGTAGCAGTATTACACAGTGAGCCATCCATCCATCCTGTAGCAGTATCACACAGTGAGCCATCCATCCATCCTGTAGCAGTATTACACAGTGAGCCATCCATCCATCCTGTAGCAGTATTACACAGTGAGCCATCCATCCATCCTGTAGCAGTATTACACAGTGAGCCATCCATCCATCCTGTAGCAGTATTACACAGTGAGCCATCCATCCATCCTGTAGCAGTATCACACAGTGAGCCATCCATCCATCCTGTAGCAGTATCACACAGTGAGCCATCCATCCATCCTGTAGCAGTATCACACAGTGAGCCATCCATCCATCCTGTAGCAGTATTACACAGTGAGCCATCCATCCATCCTGTAGCAGTATCACACAGTGAGCCATCCATCCATCCTGTAGCAGTATCACACAGTGAGCCATCCATCCATCCTGTAGCAGTATCACACAGTGAGCCATCCATCCATCCTGTAGCAGTATTACACAGTGAGCCATCCATCCATCCTGTAGCAGTATTACACAGTGAGCCATCCATCCATCCTGTAGCAGTATTACACAGTGAGCCATCCATCCATCCTGTAGCAGTATTACACAGTGAGCCATCCATCCATCCTGTAGCAGTATCACACAGTGAGCCATCCATCCATCCTGTAGCAGTATTACACAGTGAGCCATCCATCCATCCTGTAGCAGTATTACACAGTGAGCCATCCATCCATCCTGTAGCAGTATCACACAGTGAGCCATCCATCCATCCTGTAGCAGTATTACACAGTGAGCCATCCATCCATCCTGTAGCAGTATTACACAGTGAGCCATCCATCCATCCTGTAGCAGTATTACACAGTGAGCCATCCATCCATCCTGTAGCAGTATCACACAGTGAGCCATCCATCCATCCTGTAGCAGTATCACACAGTGAGCCATCCATCCATCCTGTAGCAGTATTACACAGTGAGCCATCCATCCATCCTGTAGCAGTATTACACAGTGAGCCATCCATCCATCCTGTAGCAGTATCACACAGTGAGCCATCCATCCATCCTGTAGCAGTATTACACAGTGAGCCATCCATCCATCCTGTAGCAGTATCACACAGTGAGCCATCCATCCATCCTGTAGCAGTATCACACAGTGAGCCATCCATCCATCCTGTAGCAGTATTACACAGTGAGCCATCCATCCATCCTGTAGCAGTATTACACAGTGAGCCATCCATCCATCCTGTAGCAGTATTACACAGTGAGCCATCCATCCATCCTGTAGCAGTATTACACAGTGAGCCATCCATCCATCCTGTAGCAGTATTACACAGTGAGCCATCCATCCATCCTGTAGCAGTATTACACAGTGAGCCATCCATCCATCCTGTAGCAGTATTACACAGTAACAGCTCGTAAGGGAGTGAACTCAGCTATCAGGGCAAGTCTATGCCAGGGTGGCCCAACATATTTGGTTACAGATTTCAAAAGGTATCCCGAACATTCTTTCCCCAAAGAACCTTTAAATTATTTCATTTAAAAAAAAAATCCAAAACATCCTACAAATCGGCAATGAAGGTAATGGCCACTTTCTATTCACAGACTGTATTTATTTTAGATTTTTCCCAGCTTTGAGAAATATAATATAATAATAATATAATTAGATGCCTTTTAGAAACTCCAGGCAGCAGAATATATGAATGTCTAACACTCCTACAAAAGAGAATACATTTATTTATTGTGTGAAGAGGATTTGACAAATCCTTTCTATTAAGCTCTGAGAGAAACATCTTTATGATTCAATGAATGTTGTGATTTTTAGAGAGTGAGTGAATGAGTGAGTGAGTGAGATAATGAGTGAGTGAGTGAATGAGTGAGTAAGTGAGTGAGTGAATGAGAGTGTGAGTGAGTGAGTGAATGAGTGAGTGACAGTGTGAGTGAGTGAGTGAATGAATGGGTGAGTGAGAGTGTGAGTGAGTGAGTGAGTGAGTGAATGAATGAATGAGTGAGTGAGTGAGTGAGTGAATTAATTAGTGAGTGAGTGAGTGAGTGAGTGAGTGAGTGAGTGAGTGAATGAATGAATGAGTGAGTGAATGAGTGAGCGTGGGCATGAGTGAATGAGAGTGTGAGTGAGTGAGTGAGAGTGTGAGTGAGTGAGTGAGTGAGTGAGTGAATTAATGAATGAGTGAGTGAGTGAATGAGAGTGTGAGAGAGTGAGTGAGTGAATGAGTGAGTGAGAGTGTGAGTGAGTGAGTGAGAGTGTGAGAGAACCTACACTTTCAAGGGTTTTGAAGCTCAACAGAAGTTGGGTGATGCAACAGGACAATGACCCAGAACACCGAAGTAAATCAACAACAGAATGGCTTCAACAGAAGAAAATATGCCTGCTGGAGTGGTCCAGTCAGAGTCCTGACCTCAACCCGATTGAGATGCTGTGGTATGACCTCAAGAGAGCAGTTCACACCAGACATCCCAAGAATATTGCTGAACTGAAACAGTTTTCTGAAGAGGAATGGTCCAAAATGCCTCTTGACCGTTGTGCAAGTCTGATCCGCAACTACAGAAAATGTTTGGTTGAGGTTATTGCTGCCAAAGGAGGGTCAACCTGTTATTAAATCCAAGGGTTCACATACTTTTCCTACCCTGCACTGTGAATGTTTACACGGTGTGTTCAATAAAGACATGAAAATGTATAATTGTTTGTGTGTTATTAGATTAAGCACACTGTGTTTGTCTATTGTTGTGACCTAGATGAAGATCAGGTCACATTTTATGCCCAATTTATGCAAAAATCCAGGTATTTCCAAAGGGTTCACATACTTTTTCTTGCCACTGATATCAATCATTGGTTAGTTCTTCAGAGACCAACTAAGTATATTAACTGATGAAACAATATTCAGCTCAGGTCTCATGAGTCTCCTTCGTTTCTTGGAGACAAATCGAATTCTGAGAGCACATGGAAGATGGATGGTGTGAGGGGAGAAAAGAAACAATTAAGGCGTGTTCCTAAGGCGATAAACAGTTCACCCTATTAGGAGACAGTAAATCCACTTCATGTAAGAACAATATAATAATAATAATAATAATAATAATAATGTATATGCCACTTGAACACAGCTAAGGCCCCTTGCTGCTGGCTCATTAGGATAACGCACTACAGTCGGCTGGCTAGAAGTAAGAGACTGCTAATGGTTGATTAGGTAAATGACCTAGCCAGCTAGTAGCTACAACTTAAAAAGATTTTAGAGAAGAATGTGAGTGCTTAAATAATATGCATATCAAAAGAGGACAGGAATGAAAGCGTAAGAGAATGGAGCCAGAAGAAATAGGCTAAGTAGATTTGATTGGTTTAGGTTTGCATTGTGAGTCAATGCATCTTTTTTTAATGAAAATCAACGCCTCCCTCTGGTGGACTATGGCGTAAATTACAACATTAGTATTTATATGGGAAACAATGGTAAGAGGAGAGTGAAAGAGGAAGGTAGACGAGAAGGAGGAAAGAAGAGGGGAAGTTTAGAGATGAGGGGAAGATGGAGGAGGAAAGACAAGGGGAAGATGGAAGAGAAGAAGAGGGGAAGTTTAGAGATGAGGGGAAGATGGAGGAGAAAAGACAAGGGGTAGTAGTAGTGGTAGTAGCAGTAGTAGTAGTAGCAGTAGCAGTAGTAGTAGTAGTAGCAGTAGTAGTAGTAGTAGTAGTAGTAGTAGTAGTAGTAGCAGTAGTAGTAGTAGCAGTAGCAGTAGTAGTAGTAGTAGTAGCAGTAGTAGTAGCAGTAGCAGTAGCAGTAGCAGTAGTAGCAGTAGCAGTAGCAGTAGCAGTAGTAGTAGTAGTAGTAGTAGTAGTAGTAGTAGTAGTAGTAGTAGTAGTAGCAGTAGTAGTAGTAGCAGTAGTAGCAGCAGTGATGTGTTGGGCTGCTAACTGGCAGAAGCAGACAAGGGGTAGTAGTAGTAGTAGCAGTAGTAGTAGTAGCAGTAGCAGTAGTAGTAGTAGTAGCAGTAGTAGTAGTAGTAGTAGTAGTAGCAGTAGTAGTAGTAGTAGTAGTAGCAGTAGTAGTAGCAGTAGCAGTAGCAGTAGCAGTAGCAGTAGCAGCAGTAGCAGTAGCAGTAGTAGTAGCAGCAGCAGTAGCAGTAGCATTAGCAGTAGTAGTAGTAGTAGTAGTAGCAGTAGCAGTAGTAGTAGCAGTAGTAGTAGCAGTAGCAGTAGCAGTAGTAGCAGTAGCAGTAGTAGCAGTAGCAGTAGTAGTAGTAGTAGTAGCAGTAGCAGCAGCAGTGATGTGTTGTGCTGCTAACTGGCAGAAGCAGACATGGCTGAACTTCCAACTTCAACTGTAGCTAGCTGATAGTTATGAAGTAAAACATTTGCATTGTGTATAGATTGTTTCTTGTCTATTGTTGACATTGTTCTGGCTGGAGGAAGGTTCAGTGAATGGGGATTTGCAGCGTGAGGTAATACAATAAGGGGAGTGCTTCTCAAATATAATGTTTTATGCGTTCTCCACACTCTCATCCTCACAAGAACGTACTCAAGAGAACGTCCTCGTAGAGTGCACTCGGAGCATGAGTGTGGAGCACGGTAGTATGCATATTGAGAAACACCCTGAGTGTATAGTCTAGTGAGTGTGCTTAGGGTCAGTGCAAGATAAGAGTCAGTGCAGATAGTTTGTGTACCGTTAATTGACTATTTAGCAGTCTGGATATTTAGCATTCTGGATATTTAGCAGTCTGAATATTTAGCAGTCTGGATATTTAGCAGTCTTATGGCTTGGGGGTAGAGGCTGTCTCGGAGCCTGTTGATCCAAGAGCCGATGCTCCGGTACCGTTTTCCGGATGGTAGGAGAGTGAACATTGTATTGCTTTTATTGATGTGTTTTTTCAGGCCTTCCTCTGACACCACCTGATGTAGTGGTCCAGGATGGCAGGGAGCTCTTTCCCAGTGATGTCCTGGGCTGTCAGCACCACCCTCTGTAGCACTTTGTGGTCAAGGACGGTGCATTTAACATACCATACCAAGCCAGTCAATATGCTCTCGATGTTGCAGCTGTAGAACTTTTTGAGGATCCAAGGGCCTATGCTAAATCTTTTTCAGACTCCTGGAGAGGGGGGGGGGGGGGGGGCGCTGCTGTGCCCACTTCACGACTGTGTGGGTGTGTGTGGACCATGTTAGGTCTTTAGTGATGTGGACACCAAGGAACTTGAAGTTATCGAGGGTGTCATAACCAGCCTTTCAAAGCACTTCATATTACACATTGTGAGTGCTACAGGGCGATAGTCATTTAGGCAGGGTACTTTGGAGCTCTTGGGAACAGGGACAATGGTGGTCAGCTTGAAACATGTTGGTGTTACAGACTGGGACAATGAGAGATTGAAAATGTCTGAAGACACTTGCCAGCTGGTTTGCTTAAAAGTATCTTACAGCTCCATGAGTGGACCGAGCAACAATGGCATATGAGTACAGTGTGTGTATTTCACCTGGAATCACCTGGTCAGTCTATGTCGTGGGAAGATGGTGTTCTCAATGTTTTGTCCACTCAGTGTATTTCAGTAGTAGAGGTTCTCAATGATCTCATAACTGCACAGATTCCTTCAGTGTAGCAAACATAGGACAGAGGACTATCTGGGGAATCATACAAGTAAAGTCCCTACTGTCAATACATAAATGAGAGAGCAGAGGGTGTATTCATCATTCATCTTTGATGTGCAGAGCCACAGTGTATCTCTTCTCTCGAGCCCTGTTGTTGAGGTGGAATCTGTATGTGTCGTTCGTGGGGGGCAAGCTAGTCTCAAAGAAGTTAACCCGGTTCCTCTACACGTACAGTGCATTCAGAAAGTATTCAGACCCCTTCCCTTTTAACACATTTTTTTTATGTTACAGCCTTATTCTAAAATGGATTGAATAAAACATTTTCCTCATCAATCTACACACAATTCCCCATAATGACAAAGCGAAAACATGTTTTTTGAAATGCATTTTTGCGTAAATATTCAGACCCTTTACTATGAGACTCGAAATTGAGCTCAGGTGCATCCTGTTTCCATTGATCATCATTGAGATGTTTCTACAACTTGATTGGAGTCCACTTGTGGTAAATTCAATTGATTGGACATGATTTGGAAAGGCACACACCTGTCTATATAAGTTCCTCTGTGGAGATGGGAGAACGTTGGAGCGGCAGGTAGATGGGGCGGCAGGTAGCCTAGTGGTTAGAGCGTTGAGCCAGTAACCAAAGGTTGCTAGATTGAATCCCTGAGCTGACAAGGTAAAAATCTGTCATTCTGCCCCTGAACAAGGCAGTTAACCCACTGTTCCTAGGCCATCATTGTAAATATTTTTTTCTTAACTTTTTTCTTTCTTTATTTAACCTTAATTTACCAGGTAGGCCAGTTGAGAACAAGTTCTCATTTACAACTGCTACCTGGCCAAGATAAAGCAAAGCAGTGCGACACAAACAACAACACAGAGTTATACATGGGATAAACAAATGTACAGTCAATAACACAATAGAAAAAATCCATATACAGTGTGTGCAAATGAGGTAAGATTAGGGAGGTAAGGCAATAAATAGGCCGTAGTGGCGAAGTAACTACAATATAGCAAATAAACACTGGAGTGATAGATGTGCATGAATGTGCAAGTAGAGACGGGTGCAAAGGAGCAAGATAAATAACAATAATTAAATAACAATATGGGGATGATGTAGTTGGATGGGCTATTTACAGATGGGCTATGTACAGGTGCAGTGATCTGTGAGGTGCTCTGACAGCTGATGTTTAAAGTTAGTGAGGGTGATATGAGTCTCCAGCTTCAGTGATTTTTGCAATTTGTTCCAGTCATTGGCAGCAGAGAACTGGAAGGAAAGGTGGCCAAAGCAGGAATTAGCTTTGGGGGGTGACAAGGGAAATATACCTGCTGGAGCTCGTGCTACGGGTGGGTGCTGCTATGGTGGCCAGTGAGCTGAGATAAGGCGGGGCTTTACCTAGCAAAGACTTATAGATGACCTGGAGCCAGTGGGTTTGGCGACGAATATGTAGCGATGGCCAGCCGACTAGAGCATACAGGTCGCAGTGGTGGGTAGTATAAAAAGGAACCTAAAGGACTCTCAGACCATGAGAAACAAGATTCTCTGGTCTGATGAAACCAAGATGGAACTCTTTAGCCTGAATGCCAAGCGTCACGTCTGGAGGAAACCTGGCACCATCCCTACGGTGAAGCATGGTGGTGGCAGCATCATGCTGTGGGGATGTTTTGCAGCGGCAGGGACTTGGAGACTAAGTTTGAAGGAAAGATGAACGGAGCAAAGTACAGAGAGATCCTTGATGAAAACCTGCTCCAGAGTGCTCAGGACCTCAGATTGGGGCGAAGGTTGACCTTCCAACAGGATAACGACCCTATGCACACAGCCAAGACAACGCAGGAGTGTTTTCGGGACAAGTCTCTGAATGTCCTTGAGTGGCCCAGCCAGAGCCCGGACTTGAACCCGATCGAACATCTCTGGAGAGACGTGAAAATAGCTGTGCAGCGACGCTCCCCATCTAACCTGACAGAGCTTGAGAGGATCTGCAGAGAAGAATGTGAGAAACTCCCCAAATACAGGTGTGCCAAGCTTGTAGCGTGCTTCAACAAAGTACTGAGAAAAGTGTCTGAATACTTATGTAAATGTGATATTTCTGTTTTTTCTTTTTAATAAATGTGCAACATTTTATAACAATCAGTTTTTGCTTTGTCATTATGTGGTATGGTGTGTAGATTGATGAGAGGAAAAAACGATTTAATCAATTTTAGAAAAAGGCTGTAACGTAACAAAATGTGTAAAAAGTAAAGGGGTCTCAATAGTTTTGAAATGCACTGCATATACTGAACAACAATATAAAATGCAACTTGCAAACAATTTAATTGATTATTCTTTTTGTGTGTATGGAACATTTCTGGGATTTTGTATTTCAGCTCATGAAACATGGGACCAACACTTTACATGTTGTGTTTATATTTTTGTTCAGTGTACAAAAGTATCTGGACACCCCGGTTAAGGAGTTTTCTGTCTGTAAGAAAGCCCTTTTGTGGGGAAAAACTCATTCTTAGGCCTGGCTCCCAAGGCACCCCTGCCCAGTCATGTGAAATCCATAGATTAGGGCCTAATGAATTTATTTAAATTAACTGATTTCCTTATATGAACTGTAACTCAGTAAAGTTTTGAAAATTGTTGCATTTCTTTTTTTGTTCACTGTAGATACAAAGTACGTGCAATAATGAATGCATGATACGGTTGAGCTAATTGGCTAGCCAAAAGAATGTGAAAACAATTCAATATATTGTGGTGGTAGGAAATACTCGCTGTGTAGAGGAAGTGTTTTAGGGACTAGAGAATTTTCTCAAAGATATTGCTACAGAATACATACATCGTCCAGCTAACTGGAATAGTTCAGACTCTAGTTTATTGCATGAATCACAAAACGGTATGTTAGCTGTTTAGATAATGAAATGATAGGTGATGTTTTGTGTTTTTGAGCTGCTACTCTTGCTCATGTTCTGCTAAACGGGGTCCTGAAGTTTCCTTCCCCAGTGGAACCCGACCTTTGATCCCATTGCGTGCTGTGCTGTTGATTTGTTTTTTTGGTCCAATCATTTTTCACGATACTGTAACCCCCCGCGAAAAACAAACAAGGTATCAAACAGGTAACCACCAACTGTGAATCTCCATACAGTCTCCAAGGAAACATGGCAAACTTTCTTCTGATTGGTGCAGTTTTCCAATATGGTAATGTAGTTTCAAAAGGTACGAACTAGCGTCATACTAGTTTAGTAGCCAGTTAATTAGATCCACGATAGTGTAACGTTACTCCCGTCAGACCTTTGATTTACACCCCATCTATCTCTCCTTTCTACAATGTATACTTTGTTACATTGCAATGTATTTCCTCCTAAAGGTTTACGAGCTGTGTGACCCCGACCAGAAAGGCTGAGCAGAGCAGACCTACAGATGGCAGTGGTCATGCTGTTTGAATATAAGCCATTCATTAAAGGAATTAGAACCCATGTCCAGTAGTACTAGCTCTGGTCCATGGCGCGAAGACAACATCAAGTTGCCTGTCGTCACGTGATGGAACGGAGAGCTGTGGTTGTATTTACTAATCTGGTAGGGTGCACTGCTCATTTTATTCCACAAGACAGCGCCAGTGTACAAATGTATTTTCAGCTAAAAAGTATTCTCAAACATTTTCCACAGTCATATCAACGTGATTAGTGACCTAGATAACACCTCACAAAAACTACAGCCAAGTGGGATCTTTTTAATCATTTTGATATCACTCAGTTACAAATGTACATTTCCTCAGTCATCCATCTAATTCGTCTTTTGCATGGAAACCCGACATTCAATTGCATAGAATTCTACATCGGGCAGAGATTAACATTTTAATCAGGAAAGTTTCCTTTCAATATTTTAACGTACAGGTTGTCCTTGCGATTGGTTCTTTTGAATGTTATACCACAGGAAAGTATAGTTACATCAACTTTTCAAAGTGCTGGTAGAGCGCTCAGATTCCTATCACCTGAAGCACGCGCAGAACCAGTGGTGGAAAAATAATCGAATTGTGTTACTTGAGTAAAAGTAAAGATACCTTAATAGAAAATGACTCAAGTAAAAGTAAAAGTCACCCAGTAAACTACTCCTTGAGGAAAAGTCTAAAAGTATTTCCTTCTAAATATACTTACGGTAAGTATCAAAAGTATAAATCATTTAAAATTCCTTATATTAAGCAAAGCAGACAGCACCATTTTATAATTGTTTTAAATGTACTGATAGCCAGGGGAACACTCTAACACTCAGACATCATTTACAAATTATGCATTTGTGTTTAGTGAGTTTGCCAGATCAAAGGCAGTAAGGATAAGCATGTGCTCTCTTGATAAGTGCATGAATTGGATAAGGTTCCTGTCAGCTAAGCATTCGAAATGTAACGAGTACTTTTGGGTGTCAGGGAAAATGTATGGAGTAAAAAGTTAATTATTTTCTTTAAGGAATGTAGTAAAGTTAAAAGTTCACCATTAAAATAAATGGTGAAGTACAGATAGATACCCAATAAAACAACTTATGTAGTACTTTAAAGTATTTTTTTTTTACTTAAGTAGTTTACACCACTGCACAGAAACATGTTACCACGTGCACAAGCTCGGCAAGTATGCATGCCTCTTCTGTACATGCTTCAGGCTTAGCTTCACAAAACATTCTGGCTTGTAAAGGTCTTGAGAGGAAACTTTTATAATTCAAACACTCATTTCTGCCCGATGTAGAATCCTATGCAATTCAACGTCGTTGGGTCTCCAGGCGCATCAGTCTTTGTACTTTTATGTTGGAATCAGAGACCAACATTTTAAGCCTCGGCAACAGATTCACCAGGTAACTCTGACAGACCCAGAAAACATTCTGCTACCAGGCACACTGCTGTTGTGACAGAATGAGTACATCATTTGTGTGTGTGTGTGTGTGTGTGTGTGTACGCCACTTTGTGCATGCGTGTGTCTGTCATACAAGCACTCAGAAATGAGAAAATTCATAGACCATGGCATCTGCACTTTAAGCTCCTATATCCTTGATGTGTAGATTTATGTAAATATACTGTTTGTTCGGTATCCCACATCCAGTTGTGCTGAACTGGAGCACTCAAACATGTGTGTGTTTTAATGAACAAGAGGAAGACCAAAGTCAAAGTACACAGATTTGCAGATGTTATCGCCGATGCAGTGAGTCACCGAAAGGTTGCTGGATCGAATCCCCGAGCTGACAATGAAAAAAAATCTGTCGTTGAGGCTTTACTTAGTCTTAGGAAGAAGTGTATCAGTGAACTGTATTCTGTAATTAGTTACACAGCTTCCTGCAACCCACCTCACCAAATGTGGCACGGATTTGCTATTTCAATTCTGAGCATTTTAATAGCGTAAATCAGTCACCTTAGAAGCTTAGACATGAGGGAAAGTATATGAAAACAGTATACAATAAGTGTACAGGACAGTTTATTGGTGCCTCTGCATTAGCATTATAAATGACAATATGTTCAGAATTGTATTGTCACGCCTACTCCCACTCCGGCGCTCCGCGTCGCCGGTGGACTAACCACCGGGCCTGGCAACCATCGTTATGCACACGTGGACATCATTGTAATCCAAGATGGCGTAGCAGTAAGACGTGTGTTGTTTTGTCCCATGTAAATATTCATTTTTTTGTGTGTTTTTTGGTATATATTTCAATCTCTTTTTTCCATTTTCGATTCAAATATACCTTCCTGCAACCCGCCTCACCAAATGTGGCACGGATTTGCTATTTTTTAGACCTTATAATCTGAAACCTCGATCATAAGCTAGCCATCAGAAGCTATCCTGCTAATTAGCTACCAGCTATTTTGTCATTGTTAGCCACTGCTAGCGGTCTTTACCTTTAGCTCACACACCAGCCACACACCAGCCGCTTTAGTCCGGATAATACCTGCCAGTCTGTACAGCGCGATATCAGCCCTGAGCATATCGGACTGCTTTTCTCCACTACATCACCTCCCTAAGTTTGCTTTATTCACTGCTTTAGCACACTCCGCCAACCCTGATGTCCTAGCCGTGTCTGAATCCTGGTTTAGGCAGGCCAACAAAAATTATTACATTTCCATCCCCAACTACAACATTTTCCGTCAAGATAGAACTGCTAAAGAGGGCGGAGTTAGCCTGCAGAGTTCTGTCATACTATCTAGGTCTATGCCCAAACAGTTTGAGCTTCTACTTTTAAAAATCCATCTCTCCAGAAATAAGTCTCTCACTGTTGCCGCTTGTTATAGACCCCCCTCAGCTCCCAGCTGTGCCCTGGACATGTGAATACCCACCACTGCGAACTGTATGCTCTCGTTGGCTGGTCCTCGCTTCATATTCGTCGCCAAACCCACTGGCTCCAGGTCATCTATAAGTCTTTGCTAGGTAAAGCTCCGCCTTATCTCAGCTCACTGGTCACCATAGCAACACCCACCTGTAGCACGCTCCTCCAGCAGGTATATTTCACTGGTCATCCCCAAAGCCATCACCTCCTTTGGCCGCCTTTCCTTCGAGGTCTCTGCTGCCAATGACTGGAACGAATTTCAAAAATCACTGAAGATGGAGACTTATGTCTCCCTCACTAACTTTAAGCATCAGCTGTCAGAGCAGCTCACAGATCACTACAGCTGTACACAGCCCATCTGTAAATAGCCCATCCAACCAACTACCTACCTCATCCCCATATTTGTTTTTGTTTTTCTGCTCTTTTGCACACCAGTATTTCTACTTGCACATCCTCATCTGCACATCTTTCACTCCAGTGTAAATTGCTAAATTGTAATTACTTCGCCACTATTATTGCCTAACCTCCTTACTTCATTTGCACACACTGTATACAGATTTTCTACTGTGTTATTGACTGTACGTTTGTTGATCCCATGTGTAACTCTGTGTTGTTTTTGTCGCACTGCTTTACTTTATCTTGGCCAGGTCGCAGTTGTAAATGAGAACTTGTTCTCAACTGGCCTACCTGGTTAAATTAGGGTGAAATTATTATATATATTTTTAAAATCCTTGATTACTCTCCCTTTATTTAGCCCTCAGTAGCCATCAGCCACTAGGCGGTATTGTTTTGATTCACGTTCTGTACTGAATTGTTTATCTGCATTATTCATAATTAAATTCACCTTCCGCACCTGCTTCCTGACTCCCGGCGTACATGTTACATGTACAGTTGAAGTAGGAAGTTTACATACACCTAAGCCAAATACATTTAAACTCAGTTTCACAATTCCTGACATTTAATCCCAGTAAAAATGCCCTGTCTTAGGTCAGTTAGGATCCTCAATTTATTTTAAGCGAATGTGAAGTTTCAGAATAATAGTAGAGAGAATGATTTATTTCAGCATTTTTTTCTTTCATCACATTCCCAGTGGGTCAGAAGTTTACATACACTCAATTAGTATTTGGTAGCATTGCCTTTAAATTCTTTAACTTGGGTCAAACGTTTCAGGTAGCCTTCCACAAGCTTCCCACAATAAGTTGGCCCATTCCTCCTGACAGAGCTGGTGTAACAAGTCAGGTTTATAGGCCTCCTTGCTCGCACATGCTTTTTCAGTTCTGCGCACAAATTTTCTATAGGATTGAGGTATGGGCTTTGGGATGGCCACTCCAATACCTTGACTTTGTTGTCCTTAAGCCATTTTGCCACAACTTTGGAAGTATGCTTTGGGTCATTGTCCATTTGGAAGACCCATTTGCAACCAAGCTTTAACTTCCTGACTGATGTCTTGAGATGTTGCTTCAATATATCCACATAATTTTCCTGCTTCATGATGCCATCTATTTTGTGAAGTGCACCAGTCCCTCCTGCAGCAAAGCACCCCCACAACATGATGCTGCCACCCCCGTACTTCACGGATGGGATGGTGTTCTTCGTCTTGCAAGCGGCCCCCTATTTCCTCCAAACATAACGATGGTCATTATGGCCAAACAGTTCTATTTTTGTTTCATCAGACCAGAGGACATTTCTCCAAAAAGTACGATATTTTTCCCCATGTGCAGTTGCAAACCATAGTTTGGCTTTTTTATGGCTTCTTCCTTGCTGAGCGGCCTTTCAGGTTATGTTGATATAGGACTCGTTTTACTGTGGATATAGATACTTTTGTACCTGTTTCCTTTAGCATCTTGCTTTTTTTTTGTTGCACTTTTTACACCAAAGTACGTTCATCTCGTCTCCTTCCTGATCGGTGTGACAGCTGCGTGGTCCCATGGTGTTTATACTTGCGTACTATTGTTTGTACAGATGAACGTGGTACCTTCAGGAGTTTGGACATTACTCCCAAGGATGATTTCTGAGTTCTTGGCTGATTTCTTTTGATTTTCCCATGATGTCAAGCAAAGAGGCACTGAGTTTGAAGGTAGGCCTTGAAATACATCCACAGGAACACCTCCAATTGACTCAAATGATGTCAATTAGCCCGTCAGAAGCTTCTAAAGCCATGTCATAATTTTCTGGAATTTTCCAATCTGTTTAAAGGCACAGTCAACTTAGTGTATGTAAACTTCTGACCCACTGGAATTGTGATACAGTGAATTATCAGTGAAATAATCTGTCTGTAAACAATTGTTGTAAAAATTACTTGTGTCATGCACAAAGTAGATGTCCTAACCGACTTGCCAAAACTATAGTTTGTTAACAAGAAATTGTGAAGTGGTTGAAAAACTAGTTTTAATGACTCCAACTTAAGTGTATGTAAACTTCCAACTTCAACTGGATGTATTCATAAGACATTTATTATATAATTTACAATAGGCCAGCCTAGCCGAAATACTGATCGACATGAACACTCATGAGAAATAGAGATGAGAAATAATGGTGAGACATCATTCGACAGAAGAAAAAAGATTAAAGCCATAATCCTAATATGGGCATGTGACCGCCCTACACTGTGCAGGACCCCATTGATTCGTGCAATTTGTAACCCTCTCACAATGGGCAGACAGGGGTCCTCTCACACTGGGCAGACAGGGGTCCTCTCACACTGGGCAGACAGGGGTCCTCTCACACTGGGCAGACAGGGGTCCTCTCACACTGGGCAGACAGGGGTCCTCTCACACTGGGCAGACAGGGGTCCTCTCACAATGGGCAGACAGGGGTCCTCTCACAATGGGCAGACAGGGGTCCTCTCACAATGGGCAGACAGGGGTCCTCTCACACTGGGCAGACAGGGGTCCTCTCACACTGGGCAGGCAGGGGTCCTCTCACAATGGGCAGACAGGGGTCCTCTCACAATGGGCAGACAGGGGTCCTCTCACACTGGGCAGACAGGGGTCCTCTCACAATGGGCAGACAGGGGTCCTCTCACACTGGGCAGACAGGGGTCCTCTCACACTGGGCAGACAGGGGTCCTCTCATACTGGGCAGACAGAGGTCCTCTCACACTGGGCAGACAGGGGTCCTCTCACACTGGGCAGACAGGGGTCCTCTCACAATGGGCAGACAGGGGTCCTCTCACAATGGGCAGACAGGGGTCCTCTCACAATGGGCAGACAGGGGTCCTCTCACACTGGGCAGACAGGGGTCCTCTCACACTGGGCAGACAGGGGTCCTCTCACACTGGGCAGACAGGGGTCCTCTCACAATGGGCAGACAGGGGTCCTCTCACACTGGGCAGACAGAGGTCCTCTCACAATGGGCAGACAGGGGTCATCTCACACTGGGCAGACAGGGGTCCTCTCACAATGGGCAGACAGGGGTCCTCTCACACTGGGCAGACAGGGGTCCTCTCACAATGGGCAGACAGGGGTCCTCTCACACTGGGCATACAGGGGTCCTCTCACACTGGGCAGACAGGGGTCCTCTCACACTGGGCAGACAGGGGTCCTCTCACACTGGGCAGACAGGGGTCCTCTCACACTGGGCAGACAGGGGTCCTCTCACACTGGGCAGACAGGGGTCCTCTCACACTGGGCAGACAGGGGTCCTCTCACAATGGGCAGACAGGGGTCCTCTCACACTGGGCAGACAGGGGTCCTCTCACAATGGGCAGACAGGGGTCCTCTCACAATGGGCAGACAGGGGTCCTCTCACACTGGGCAGACAGGGGTCCTCTCACACTGGGCAGACAGGGGTCCTCTCACACTGGGCAGACAGGGGTCCTCTCACACTGGGCAGACAGGGGTCCTCTCACAATGGGCAGACAGGGGTCCTCTCACACTGGGCAGACAGGGGTCCTCTCACAATGGGCAGACAGGGGTCCTCTCACAATGGGCAGACAGGGGTCCTCTCACACTGGGCAGTCAGGGGTCCTCTCACAATGGGAAGACAGGGGTCCTCTCACACTGGGCAGACAGGGGTCCTCTCACACTGGGCAGACAGGGGTCCTCTCACAATGGGCAGACAGGGGTCCTCTCACACTGGGCAGACAGGGGTCCTCTCACAATGGGCAGACAGGGGTCCTCTCACAATGGGCAGACAGGGGTCCTCTCACAATGGGCAGACAGGGGTCCTCTCACACTGGGCAGACAGGGGTCCTCTCACACTGGGCAGACAGGGGTCCTCTCACACTGGGCAGACAGGGGTCCTCTCACAATGGGCAGACAGGGGTCCTCTCACACTGGGCATACAGGGGTCCTCTCACAATGGGCAGACAGGGGTCCTCTCACAATGGGCAGACAGGGGTCCTCTCACAATGGGCAGACAGGGGTCCTCTCACACTGGGCAGACACGGGTCCTCTCACACTGGGCAGACAGGGGTCCTCTCACACTGGGCAGACAGGGGTCCTCTCACACTGGGCAGACAGGGGTCCTCTCACACTGGGCAGACAGGGGTCCTCTCACACTGGGCAGACAGGGGTCCTCTCACACTGGGCAGACAGGGGTCCTCTCACACTGGGCAGACAGGGGTCCTCTCACACTGGGCAGACAGGGGTCCTCTCACACTGGGCAGACAGGGGTCCTCTCACACTGGGCAGACAGGGGTCCTCTCACACTGGGCAGACAGGGGTCCTCTCACACTGGGCAGACAGGGGTCCTCTCACACTGGGCAGACAGGGGTCCTCTCACACTGGGCAGACAGGGGTCCTCTCACACTGGGCAGACAGGGGTCCTCTCACACTGGGCAGACAGGGGTCCTCTCACACTGGGCAGACAGGGGTCCTCTCACACTGGGCAGACAGGGGTCCTCTCACACTGGGCAGACAGGGGTCCTCTCACACTGGGCAGACAGGGGTCCTCTCACACTGGGCAGACAGGGGTCCTCTCACACTGGGCAGACAGGGGTCCTCTCACACTGGGCAGACAGGGGTCACACAGCTTCCCCACATACGGCGCTGGATCAAGGCTGACCTTGTTGAGGAGGAGATCCAGGAGCCTGTCTACGTAGCCTGTAATGTTTTTGAAAAGGGAAATGTTTGTTAATTAAACAGGTAGTGAATTTTATTTCCTTTTCTGAAATATGATGCTATCAATTCATTTGAGTAGTGATCTACTTATTTTACTATGTGTTTTCTGGTGTTGTTGAAGTACTCAATTTGAAATATGCAATATTTGGTTGTGTACTTTTTTGTGAAACTTTTCAATGTTTGTATTTAGAATTTTTGTGTGCCTGAAATGCTCAATTGATTTGAAATGAATAACGCTTACTTACAGTATGTTGGATCTGTCGTCACGGGCTTCTCAGCATATCCCCCCTTCTTTGCCTTGGGCAAGCTGATTTCGTATCGCAGCATTCCTGCTGCGGTGGTTGCCTTGGAAGCTGTGCAGACAGAATTTTCTAAAATGCCTGTCATTACAACTTGATGATACTTGAAAGACACAAGGAGATGTGTCTTCCAACCGAATCATCATGATTAGCCTCAATGACACAAGCTACATCAACTGTAAGACAGCAACCCACACAATGGAATGGAAGAATATGATTTTAGGGGTAAATTACAAATACTAAACGCAACTCCTTTTGTGGACATCGTTCCTTCATGTCAGCTGTCTGCTGGCAGTTCTCAGACAACGTAGGGGGGCTTAAGGATGGAAGAATCAAAACCATAGAGTGACTATCAGGTGTGTTACAGAAAATATACCGTTCACAAGTCAAAACAGTTACAGCCATCGTGTCAGACTCATCAAACTCTGATACTTACAGCGCTTGCAAGATCCACTGATCCACTGTCGATGATTGTACAGCATCCGTCTTCAGGATTAGCTTCCTGGCAAGACCCATCGAATGTTCTCCCCATTTGATTAAGCATCTGCGCTTGAAACGTGTACTACACACGGGTGAGATGATGGGAATTTTCGGTGCAGCCTGTCCACCTGAAATGAAAAGCAGGCCCTGCTGTCCAATGTCTTCAATCTTCACAAGATAGTGTAAAGTTAAATTAACACTATGGCATCCAGTCACAACACAGTGGTAAGTAGCTTGCTAGCTAAAAGGCACAACACAGATAAAAAGGGGTTGGTTACCAGTATTGTTCTGCCACGTTGTGCTTAAGCTATTTTATGGTTTGTAAAAGCCATATGATGACGGTTTTAAGGCGTTACATATTTAAATTAGTTACAATTACAAGACGCTATCATTGGTGTATAACATTACCGGCTTTACATGACTTTGCATAAAGTAATACCTGCTTCCTGAATCCAAACGTTTGACATGGGAGGAGAGGACCAGTAACCGTATGATACCAGCTACAGTCAGTTTTCATACTTACGTCAACCTATTATGAACTGGTTCCATCAAGATATCATCCTATTTGATGAAAAACATGATTTTCACTGTTCATTACCTTTTTAAAGTGACTAGTGTTCAATGACTCTATGTACATAGGGCAAAGCTGTCTCTTAAGGTGCAGGGTAGAGTAGCCGGCTAGTAACAGTGACTAATGTTCAGGGCAGGGTACTTGGCGGAGGCCGGCTAGTGTTGACTCTTTAACCTGTCTAGGACTGGAACCCCGTTCCGCTAGCGGAACCCCTCGCCAACAGCCAATGAAATTGCAGGGTGCCAAATTCAATCAACAGAAATCTCATAATTCAATTTTCTCAAACATACAAGTATTAGACACCAAAAAAGCTTTTTGGTGAAAGCAGAACATATTATTATGTTAGGTCAGCAACTAGTCACAGAAAGCATACAGCGATTTTCCAACCAAAGAGAGGAGTCACAAAAAGCAGAAATATTGATAAAATTAATCACTAACCTTTGATATTCTTCATCAGATGACACTCCCGGGACAACATGTTACACAATACATGTATGTTTTGTTCAATCAAGTTCATATTTATATCCAAAAACCTCAGCTTACATTTGGCTTTGCCTCCAAAACATCCAGTGAATTTGCACAGAGCCACATCAAAACACAAAAATACTCATAATAAACATTGATAAAAGATACAAGTGTTATTCACAGATTTAAAGATATACTTCTCCTTAATGTAACCGCTGTGTCAGATTTCAAAAAAACTTTACGGAAAAAGCAAACCATGCAATAATCTGAGTACGGCGCTCAGAGACCAACACAACCCAAAAAGATATCCGCCATGTTAGAGTCAACATAAGTCAGAAATAGCATTATAAATATTCACTTACCTTTGATGATCTTCATCAGAATGCACTCCCAGGAATCCCAGTTCCACAATAAATGTTTGATTTGTTCCATAAAGCATCATTTATGTCCAAATTACTCCTTTTGGTTTGCGCGTTCAGTACACAATCTAAACTCACGACGCGCGGGCAGGTCCAGGCAAAAGTTCAGATGAAAAGTCATATTACAGTCCGTAGAAAGATGTCAAACGAAGTATAGAATCAATCTTTAGGATGTTTTTAATATAAATCTTCAATAATGTTCCAACCGGAGAATTCCTTTGTCTTCAGAAAAGCAATGGAACAGAGCTCGCTCTCACGTGAATGAGCATCACGAGCTCAAGGCATTCTGGCAGACCTCTGACTCATTCCCCTCTCTTCACAGTAGAAGCATCAAACAATGTTCTAAAGACTGTTGACATCTAGTGGAAGCCTTAGGAAGTGCAAAATGACCCCATAGACACTGTGTATTCGATAGGCCAAGAGTTGAAAACCTACAAACCTCAGATTTCCCACTTCCTGGTTGGATATTTCTCAGGTTTTCACCTGCCATATGAGTTCTGTTATACTCACAGACATCATTCAAACAGTTTTATCATCTTCAGAGTGTTTTATATCCAAATTTACTAATACTATGCATATATTAGCAACTGGGACTGAGTAGCAGGCAGTTTACTCTGGGCACGCTTTTCATCCAAACGTGAAAATGCTTCCCCCTATCCATAACAAGTCTGATGGCCTGGAGATAGAAGCTGCTTATCAGTCTCTCGGTCTCAGCTTTGATGCAACTGTTCTGTCTCTTCCTTCTAGTAGCGGGGTGAACAGGTCGTGGCTCGGATGACTGAGGTCCTTGATGATCTTCTTGGCCTTCCTGTGACACAGGGTGCTGTAGATGTCCTGGAGAGCAGGCAGTGTTCCCTCGATAATGCGTTGGGCTGACCGCACCACCCTCTGGAGAGCCCTGCCGTTGTGGACAGTTCAATTGCCATACCAGGCGGTGATACTCGCCGACAGGGACCATTTCAGGTTGTCAGGGATGTGCACCCCCGAGGAACTTGAAGCTTTTGACTCTTTCCACTGCGGCCCCCTCAATGAGATATAGCCACAGGACATAGCCTCTGAACAGTCATTGCAGAATATTTAATTTGAAGGAATTGACGGAGTGGCTTATCCTCTCTCTCTCACACACACACACAGACAGGCACACACACACACACACACACACACACACACACACACACACACACACACACACACACACACACACACACACCAATTCCTGCCTGTAGCTATTCTCTGACAGCCTCAATGGCTTTTTTAGGTTAATTTATAGCGCCCACAGTTTAGATGTCATTACAGTTTCATACGCTGTTCATCACAGCCCCGCTTATGGCAACGACAGACAGGCAGCCCTCCAACTGAGACGCCAGCATTTAGCCGCTGTCTCCAATTCAGATTGGACAGGGGAAGACTAAACCAAACCAAACCACCTAGTGTATCATTCCAATTCATCCGGGTGAAATGGAATGAAATGAGAGGGGACGCATGATTTAGATTGGGTGTAATCATTTGACACATTTCCAGTAATTAAAAGAATGCCTCACAAAAGGCGCGCGTCTTGGTGTAATTGTTGGCGTGACGATGAGCACCGACGCTATAACTAGGGCACTGTTGACAGGCGAGGGAGAGAGAGAGAAAAGAGAGAGGGGGAATGAGAATTAAGGGGGCTGGGTAGACGGATATGATATTTTTGAAGGAAGATGTTAAAGATTAGGAAGTAATGTGTCTCTCTTGTTTTAAAGCCAGGAGCAAAATGTTGTTCTGTACATTGCCCAGTAAGAGAGAGAGAGAAACAGAGAGGGGTGGAGAGAAAGAGGGAGTGAAAGAGAGAGAGAGAGAAAGATAGAGGGGGAGGTGGAGAGAAAGAGGGAGTGAGAGAGAAATAGAGGGAGGTGGAGAGGAAGAGGGAGTGAAGAGAGAGAGGAAGAGGGAGTGAAGAGAGAGGGAGAGGTGGAGAGGAAGAGGGAGTGAAGAGAGAGAGGAAGAGGGAGTGAAGAGAGAGGGGGGAGGTGGAGAGAAAGAGGGAGTGAAAGAGAGAGAGAGAAAGAAAGAAAGAGAGAAGGGGAGGTGTAGAGAAAGAGGGAGTGAGGGAGAGAAAGAGAGAGAGGGGGGAGGTGTAGAGAAAGAGGGAGTGAGAGAGAGAGAGAGAGGTGGAGAGGAAGAGGGAGTGAAGAGAGAGAGAGAGGGAGGTGGATAGGAAGAAGGGAGTGAAGAGAGAGAGGAAGAGGGAGTGAAGAGAGAGGGAGTGAAGAGAGAGAGAGAGGTGGAGAGGAAGAGGGAGTAAAGAGAGAGAGAGAGAGAGAGAGGGAGAGAGGGAGGTGGAGAGGAAGAGGGAGTGAAGAGAGAGAGGAAAAGGGAGTGAAGAGAGAGAGAGAGAGAGAGGGAGGTGGAGAGGAAGAGGGAGTGAAGAGAGAGAGAGAGAGAGGGAGCTGGAGAGGAAGAGGGAGTGAAGAGAGAGGAAGAGGGATTGAAGAGAGAGAGAGAGAGAGAGAGGGAGGTGGAGAGGAAGAGGGAGTGAAGAGAGAGAGGAAGAGGGAGTGAAGAGAGAGGGAGAGGTGGAGAGGAAGAGGGAGTGAAATGAGAGGGGGGAGGTGGAGAGAAAGAGGGAGTGAAAGAGAGAGAGAGAGAGAAAGAGAGAGGGGAGGAGGTGGAGAGAAAGAGGGAGTGAGGGAGAGAAAGAGAGAGAGGGGGGAGGTGTAGAGAAAGAGGGAGTGAGAGAGAGAGAGGTGGAGAGGAAGAGGGAGTGAAGAGAGAGAGAGAGGGAGGTGGAGAGGAAGAGGGAGTGTAGAGAGAGAGGAAGAGGGAGTGAAGAGAGAGAGAGAGGTGGAGAGGAAGAGGGAGTAAAGAGAGAGCGAGAGAGGGAGAGAGGGAGGTGGAGAGGAAGAGGGAGTGAAGAGAGAGAGGAAGAGGGAGTGAAGAGAGAGAGAGAGGTGAAGAGGGAGTGAAGAGAGAGAGGGAGGTGGAGAGGAAGAGGGAGTGAAGAGAGAGAGAGAGAGGGGGAGAGAGAGGGGGAGAGAGGGAGGTGGAGAGGAAGAGGGAGTGAAGAGAGAGAGAGAGGAAGAGGGATAGAGAGAGAGAGAGAGAGAGATAGAAAGAGAGAGAGAGAGAGAGAGAGAAGAGAGAGAGAGAGAGAGAGAGAGAGAGAGAGAGAGAGAGAGAGAGAGAGAGAGAGAGAGAGAGAGAGAGAGAGAGAGAGAGAGAGAGAGAGAGAGAGAGAGAGAGAGAGAGAGAGAGAGAGAGAGAGAGAGAGAGAGAGAGGTGGAGAGGAAGGGGGAGTGAAGAGACAGAATATATTTAGTGGCATGGTTGGTGCGATTAAAGGACAAGAAAGGGAGAAAGAGAGGAAGAGAGAGGGCAGTGAATTAAACGGCTCCTCTGGATGTGATGTGATAAGTGAATTGGTGGTGGAGAGAGAGTGTGGCTAACTAGAGAGAGTAGCTAGCCTCTGGCTGGCTGAGAGTGAGTGAGTGGCTGACTAGAGAGAGTAGCTAGCCTCTGGCTGGCTGAGAGTGAGTGAGTGGCTGACTAGAGAGAGTAGCTAGCCTCTGGCTGGCTGAGAGTGAGTGAGTGGCTGACTAGAGAGAGTAGCTAGCCTCTGGCTGGCTGAGAGTGAGTGAGTGGCTGACTAGAGAGAGTAGCTAGCCTCTGGCTGGCTGAGAGTGAGTGAGTGGCTGACTAAGAGTGAATGGAGCCAGGCATTGTGGGCGTGTGCTTGGCTAGACTGTCTCTCTGTAACTGGTCCAGAGTTTTAAGCAGAGGCAATTGATTGGCAAGAAACAAATTACCATAACTGTCGTCTACCTCACTGTATCCCTATAATAGGGTCTCCAACAGGTTGATTGCGAAGTAGCTCATAGCCCACCTATGAGTAGCTTGTCAAACAATTCTGAAAGTACGCGCAATTTTCACGTGTTCCACCGCAAACTGTCATAAACAAATCTCACAAGTATCCGACACCGCCAGCTCCCAGCTACTATGTAACCAAAGCAACATTGACATTATCCCACCCCTGGTTAGCCACGATTGGCTTAAAAAGCCAAACCTAACACAATATCTGCCAATTAATTTCCAGCAGTATTGCCCGTCTGTCTGTCTGGCGCGTGTGTTTGTCTATCACTGTGTGTTGCCAGTTGATGTGATGACCGTCTTGTGGGTTGACAGAAAAACTTTCCCCAAAACCTTCTCAATTAAATACACTCCCTTCTCACGAGTCACCATCCCGGATCCGGGAGCACCCTCATCAGTAAAAAAGCTGAGTAGCATAGCCTAGCATAGCGCCACAAGTAAATACTAGCATCTAAATATCATGAAATCACAAGTCCAAGACACCAAATGAAAGATACACATCTTGTGAATCTAGCCATCATTTCTGATTTTTAAAATGTTTTACAGCGAAAACACAATATGTATTTCTATTAGCTAACCACGATAGCAAAAGACTCAACCGCATATTTTCACATATTTTTTTATCGCATAGGTAGCTATCACAAATTCAACCAAATAAAGATATAATTAGTCACTAACCAAGAAACAGATGACCGTCTTATAACAGATTTATTGTATAGCATATGTTTTGTTAGAAAAATTTGCATATTTCAGGTATAAATCATAGTTTTACATTGCAGCTACAATCAGAAATATCACCAAAGCAGCTAGAATAACTACAGAGAGCAACGTGAAATACCTAAATACTCATCATAAAACATTTATGAAAAATACATGGTGTACAGCAAATGAAAGACAAACATCTTGTGAATGCAGCCAATATCTCAGATTTTTTAAGTGTTTTACAGCGAAAACACAATATACCATTATATTAGCTTACTACAATAGCCAACCACACAACCGCATTCATTCACCGCAAAGGTAGCGATAGCGAAAAAAACAGCAAAAGATATAAATTTATTCACTAACCTTCACAATCTTCATCAGATGACAGTCCTATAACATCATATTACACAATACACATATGTTTTGTTCGAAAATGTGCATATTTAGCGGTACAAATCGTGGTTTTACAATGTGAATACGTAGTCAAAATGCAAAAAAATGTCCGGAGAAATCTTTGAGAGTACCCTAATCTAATCAAATAACTCATCATAAACTTTACTAAAAAATACATGTTGTACAGCAAATGAAAGATACACTAGTTCTTAATGCAACCGCTGTGTTAGATTTTTAAAAATAACTTTAGTACGACATACAGCTTACGTTATAGCGAGACATCGCCCAAAATCAGGGCGGAAAATATTACTAAACATTTTCAACAGAAATACGAAATATCATAAATGGTTCCTACTTTTGATGAGCTTCCATCAGAATGTTGTACAAGTTGTCCTTTGTCCAGAATAATCGTTGTTTGGTTGTAGAATGTCGTCTTCTCCTGTCGAATTAGCAACCAAAGCTAGCCATGTGGCACAAACGTGCCCAACTTCACATAACGCAAAGAAAAGAAAATGCCGAAAAACGCAATAAACTGATATAAACTGATATAACTGGTTTAAAATAACTACTTTATGATGTTCTTAACACATATATCAAATAAAATCAGAGCCGGAGATATCTAACGTCTATACCGAAAGCTTTTCAGAACGCAATCTGGGGTCCCTTCTCGCGCCTTCCAAGGCAATGAAAATTCTGGTCACGTCATTCCAAAAGCTCTTGTTCGGCCTCAGATCAAGCTAGACACCCCATTCTACCTCTCACTGCCTATTGACATCTAGTGGAAGGCGTATGAAGTGCATGTAGATCCATAGATTTCAGCCAAAATAATAGGAAGGCCCTGGAACAGAGCCTCGATTTCAGATTTTTCACTTCCTGACCTGAAGTTTGCTGCAAAATGAGTTCTGTTTTACTCACAGATATAATTCAAACGGTTTTAGAAACTAGAGAGTGTTTTCTATCCAATAGTAATAATAATATGCATATTGTACGAGCAAGAATTGAGTACGAGGCAGTTTAATTTGGGAACGATTTTTTACAAAGTGAAAATGGCGCCCCCCTATTGACAAAAGGTTGTATAGTAGGCTTACCTGGCAGAAGTATATCATTTGTATCTATTATTTGTTATTGTAAAGGTCTGTGTGTAGCTGGTGCAGAGGAGTCAGGCGCAGGACCGCAGAGATGAGTAAATAAAAGTAACTTTACTCAAAGTCATCAAAATAGAAGAGAATGACCAAGCCCACAATACGGACCACAATACAACAAACAATCACCCACAAATACAACATATAGAACAGGGGGTTAAATAATAAACAAGTCATTGAATAAGTTAAGCCAGGTGTGAAAAGACAAAGACAGAACAAATGGAAAATGAAAAATGGATCGGCGGTGGCTAGAAAGCCGGAGGCGTCGACCGCCGAACGCCGCCCGAACAAGGAGAGGGACCGACTTCGGCGGAAGTCGTGACAGTTATTTGCAAACTTTGCCATAAAATGAGCAGCAGCAGTACAGAACCATCACAAGGCCGGCACATTAGACCTCAAATTCCTCACTTGCTAGATGCGCACTTAAAGGAGAATTACACTCAAAACTCTAAATTCTTCCAGAGCCTAAATTTTTTATTTTGATGTGATTTATGCATTGACATGGACTTGAAACATGCAATTTCATTTTTTTGCTATAAACAATAGTAATTTTAAGAGTGAAAAAGAAACCAAAAATTCTAACCAGGAAAAATTAAACTGAGAACATAATTTTTGGGGGGAAGAAAATCTCATATTTTATAGAGTTGTTTATTAACCATTATTTTACCAGGTATATTGACAGAAAACAACACAGTGCACTACCTTTACCACGCTGCTTGGTCTGGTTTTGGTGGGTGGTTCTGTAACGGCTGTCGTCTTCCTCCTCGTCAGAGGAGGAGAAGTTATAAGGATCAGAGGACCAATGCGCAGCGTGGTAAGTGTCCATCACGTTTATTATCAAACATAAACTGAACACTAAGAATTACAAAACAATAAAAGTGACAACCGAAACAGTTCTATCTGGTGCAGACACACAAAGACTGAAAACAACCACCCACAAAACCCAACACAAAACAGGCTACCTAAATATGGTTCCCAATCAGAGACAACACAAAACACCTGCCTCTGATTGAGAACCATATCAGGCCAAACACAGAAATAGGAAAACATAGAAATATAAACATAGACTGCCCACCCCAACTCACGCCCTGACCATACTAAATAAAGACAAAATAAAGGAAATAAAGGTCAGAACGTGACCGTATGTATTATATATATTATATATATATTAAATGTATATAGTATGTATTATATATATATTAAATGTATATAGTATGTATTATAAATATTATATGTACAGTGGGGAGAACAAGTATTTGATACACTGCCGATTTGGCAGGTTTTCCTACTTACAAAGCATTTAGAGGTCTGTAATTTTTATCATAGGTACACTTCAACTGTGAGAGACGGAATCTAAAACAAAAATCCAGAAAATCACATTGTATGATTTTTAAGTAATTAATTTGCATTTTATTGCATGACATAAGTATTTGATACATCAGAAAAGCAGAACTTAATATTTGGTACAGAAACCTTTGTTTGCAATTACAGAGATCATACGTTTCCTGTAGTTCTTGACCAGGTTTGCACACACTGCAGCAGGGATTTTGGCCCACTCCTCCATACAGACCTTCTCCAGATCCTTCAGGTTTCGGGGCTGTCGCTGGGCAATACGGACTTTCAGCTCCCTCCAAAGATTTTCTATTGGGTTCAGGTCTGGAGACTGGCTAGGCCACTCCAGGACCTTGAGATGCTTCTTACGGAGCCACTCCTTAGTTGCCCCGGCTGTGTCTTTCAGGTCGTTGTCATGCTGGAAGACCCAGCCACGACCCATCTTCAATGCTCTTACTGAGGGAAGGAGGTTGTTGGCCAAGATCTCGTGATACATGGCCCCATCCATCCTCCCCTCAATACGGTGCAGTCATCCTGTCCCCTTTGCAGAAAAGCATCCCCAAAAAATGATGTTTACACCTCCATGCTTCACGGTTGGGATGGTGTTCTTGGGGTTGTACTCATCCTTCTTCTTCCTCCAAACATGGCGAGTGGAGTTTAGACCAAAAAGCTCTATTTTTGTCTCATCAGACCACATGACCTTCTCCCATTCCTCCTCTGGATCATCCAGATGGTCATTGGCAAACTTCAGACGGGCCTGGACATGCGCTGGCTTGGGCAGGGGGACCTTGCGTGCGCTGCAGGATTTTAATCCATGACGGCGTAGTGTGTTACTAATGGTTTTCTTTGAGACTGTGGTCCCAGCTCTCTTCAGGTCATTGACCAGGTACTGCCGTGTAGTTCTGGGCTGATCCCTCACCTTCCTCATGATCATTGATGCCCCATGAGGTGAGATCTTGCATGGAGCCCCAGGCCGAGGGTGATTGACCGTCATCTTGAACTTCTTCCATTTTCTAATAATTGCGCCAACAGTTGTTGCCTTCTCACCAAGCTGCTTGCCTATTGTACTGTAGCCCATCCCAGCCTTGTGCAGGTCTACAATTGTATCCCTGATGTCCTTACACAGCTCTCTGGTCTTGGCCATTGTGGAGAGGTTGGAGTCTGTTTGATTGAGTGTGTGGACAGGTGTCTTTTATACAGGTAACGAGTTCAAACAGGTGCAGTTAATAAAGGTAATGAGTGGAGAACAGGAGGGCTTCTTAAAGAAAACCTAACAGGTCTGTGAGAGCCGGAATTCTTACTGGTTGGTAGGTGATCAAATACTTATGTCATGCAATAAAATGCAAATGAATTACTTAAAAATCATACAATGTAATTTTCTGGATTTTTGTTTTAGATTCCGTCTCTCACTGTTGAAGTGTACCTATGATAACAATTACAGACCTCTACATGCTTTGTAAGTAGGAAAACCTGCAAAATCGGCAGTGTATCAAATACTTGTTCTCCCCACTGTAGTATGTATTATATATTTTATATATATATTAAATGTATATAGTATGTATTATATATTTTATATATATATTATATGTATAGTATGTATTATATATTTTATATATATATATTATATGTATATAGTATGTATTATATATATATATATATTATATGTATATAGTATGTATTATATATTTTATATATATATTATATGTATATAGTATGTATTATATATATTATATATATATTAAATGTATATAGTATGTATTATATATTTTATATATATATGATATGTATATAGTATGTATTATATATTTTATATATATATATTATATGTATATAGTATGTATTATATATATATATATTATATGTATATAGTATGTATTATATATTTTATATATATATATTATATGTATATAGTATGTATTATATATATTATATATATATTAAATGTATATAGTATGTATTATATATTTTATATATATATGATATGTATATAGTATGTATTATATATTATATATATATTATATGATATAGTATGTATTAGCTGGAAGTGGAAGCCTACATGTTGTTTTCCATTAGTTTACTCCAATTAGGGAGGGGTGGTAGGGTTGGGGGAAAATAATAGAGAAGGAAGATATTTTTTATAAATAAAAAATATAAAGTATATATGGGGGATTGGAAATTATATTGTTGATGCAGACAATTACATTGATGGAAACTACAATCTACCTGCAATATTAAAGCTGATCTTGAAACACACCCGACACCCGCAGTTCTCCAAACACACCGCTATTTCTCCCTCTCTGTGAAAGCTTGGCACTGCGCTCTCCATTTCTTTCCCTCTTCTCCATCTCTCTCTCTCTCTTCTCTCTCCAGCTCTGTCTATTATCTAAGAAGCCCACACAGCACGCTGCCTGCCTTTCATTCACTGCCAGACACTCTGCCTGCCTCTCTCTCTCTCTCTCTCTCTCTCTCTCTCTCTCTCTCTCTCTCTCTCTCTCTCTCTCTCTCTCTCTCTCGCTCTCTCGCTCTCTCTCTCTCTCTCTCTCTCTCTCTCTCCCCCCCCCATCCTCACCTCTCCACCTGTCTCTCTATCTCTTGGGATTGGTATGTTTCAGTCTCTCATGGGGAGGAAGTTGTCATTAGAGGATCAGTGACAGAAGACCAGGCTTCTTCAATGCCTGTATGTACTCTACACCACTCACCCCTCTCTCTCCCTCTATCTCTCAAACCATGTTTTCTGGTGCTGTGTGTGTTTGCGCATGGCTGTCATTATATATGTGTCTCAGTATTATGTCCACCTCTACGTCATTATATATGTAAGTGCCTCAGTATTAGCAAATCAAATCTAATTTTATTTGTCACATACACATGGTTAGCAGATGTTACTGCGAGTGTAGCGAAATGCTTGTGCTTCTAGTTCCGACAATGCAGTAATAACCAACGAGTAATCTAACCTAACAATTCCACAACAACTACCTTATTCACACAGTGTAAAGGAATGAAAGAATATGAACATAAAAATATATGAACGAGTGATGATACAGAATGGCATAGGCAAGATGCAGTAGATGGTATAGAGTACAGTATATACATATGAGATGAGTAATGTAGGGTATGTAAACATTTAAAGTGGCATTGTTTAAAGTGGCTAGTGATACATTACATCAAGATGGCAAGATGCAGTAGATGGTATAGAGTACAGTATATACATATGAGATGAGTAATGTAGGGTATGTAAACATTATATGAAGTGGCATTGGTTAAAGTGGCTCGTGATACATTTTTTACATCAATTTTTACATTGGTAAAGAGGCTGGAGTTTAGTCAGTATGTTGGCAGCAGCCACTCAATGTTAGTGATGGCTGTTTAACAGTCTGATGGCCTTGAGATATAAGCTGTTTTTCAGTCTCTCGGTCCCTGCTTTGATGCACCTGTACTGACCTCGGATGATAGCGGGGTGAACAGGCAGTGGCTCGGGTGGTTGTTGTCCTTGATGATCTTTACGGCCTTCCTGTGACATCGGGTGGTGTAGGTGTCCTGGAGGGCAGGTAGTTTGCCCCCGGTGATGCGTTGTGCAGACCTCACTACCCTCTGGAGAGCCTTACGGTTGTGGGTGGAGCGGTTGCCGTACCAGGCGGTGATACAGCCCGACAAGATGCTCTTGATTGTGCATCTGTAAAAGTTTGTGAGTGCTTTTGGTGACAAGCCAAATTTCTTCAGCCTCCTGAGGCTGTCTGTGTGGGTGGACCAATTCAGTTTGTCCGTGATGCAAGGAACTTAAAACTTACTACCCTCTCCACTACTGTCCCGTCGATGTGGATAGGGGGCTGCTCCCTCTGCTGTTTCCTGAAGTCCACGATCATCTCCTTTGTTTTGTTGACGTTGAGTGTCCACCTCTACTTCCTTATATATGTGTCTCAGTATTATAACGTCTTTTGCTCTACGTCAGACAGACATGATGTCTCTTCTCCACAGCCAATTCAGCTCTCTTTCTCTCCCTCTTTCTGTCTTTCTGTCTTTTTTCTGTGTGCGTGTGTGTGTCTGTCTTTGTGTGTATGTGTCTATCTGTGTGCAAGTATGTGTGTGTCTATCTGTGTGTGTGTGTCTATATGTGTGTGTATGTGTGTCTATCTGTGTGCAAGTATGTGTGTGTCTATCTGTGTGTGTGTGTGTGTGTGTGCCTCCATGCGTGTGTGTACATCAGGGGAGGCTCCTCCTCAGACTATTGGGAGGACCATCCTCAATGAATTTCATAAAAAAATAAACATTTTTAGATAAAACAATGCTAAATATATTCAAATGACTCCAAATAATTAGATGAAGGTCTACAGTTACCTCAACAGCACTCTCCGTTGTAGCTGGAGGACAGCTAGTTTCCGTCCTCCTCTTGCAAGATGGCGCCGACAGATAGTACAGGTGCATCAAACTGTTAAATAGCCATCACTAGGAGGCTTCCACCCAGTTACGTAACCCTGCACCTTAAAGGCTGCTGCCCCATATACATAGACTTGAAACCACTGGCCACTTTAATAATGGAACACTAGTCACTCTAATAATGTTTACATATTTTTGCGTTACTCATCTCATATGTATATACTGTATTCTATTCTACTGTATTTTAGTCAATGCCACTCCGACATTGCTCGTCCTAATATTTATATATTCCTTAATTCCATTATTTTACTTTTAGTTTTGTGTATTGTGTGTATTGTTGTGAATTGTTAGATATTACTGCACAGTTGGAGCTAAAGCATTTAGCTACACCCCCAATAACATCTGCTAAACATGACAAATACAATTGGATTTGATTTGACTTCAATACAAAATCCAAGAAGCTCATGGTTCTCACCAGAACTCTTGCAGCATGAACTGCCTTGTTGTCCACCCAATCAAAGGACCAGAGAAGTAATATAGCACTGAAAGCATTAGCTATAGCTAGCTAGCACTGCAGTGCATAAAATGTGGTGAGTAGTTGATTCAAAGAGAGAGAAAGACAATAGATTATCTGTTTTTAACAAATTAATTTCTTAAAAAATAAAGGAGAAGCAAGAGAGAGAGAGAGAGAGAGCAAGAGCTAGCTATATTTTGTGGTATTTATTTTCATTTTCACAACCTTAGCTCGCGAATGCAGCTATCTAGTTTAGCCTACTCAAACACCCGGCTCAAACAGAGAGGGATGCTATATTAGCTAGCTGGCTATCCAACACTGGAACTCTTCCAAGTCAAGGTAAGCTTTTGGTTTTACAGTTGAAGTTGGAAGTTTACATACACTTAGGTTGGCGAAATTAAAACTTGTTTTTCAACCACTCCACAAATGTCTTGTTAACAAATTATAGTTCAGGCAAGTTGGTTAGGACATCTACTTTGTGCATGACACAAGTCATTTTTCTAACAATTGTTTACAGACAGATTATTTCACTGGTAATTCACTGTATCACCATTCCAGTGGGTCAGAAGTCTACATACACTAAGTTGACTGTGCCTTTAAACAGCTTGGAAAATTCCAGAAAATGATGTCATGGCTTTAGAAGCTTGTGATAGGCTGTTTGGGGTTTTAGGCTGGGTTTCTGTACAGCACTTTGTGACATCAGCTGATGTAAGAATGGCTTTATAAAAACATTTGATTTGATTGATTGATTAATTGACATTTGAATCAATTGGAGGTGTACCTGTGGATGTATTTCAAGGCCTACCTTCAAACTCAGTGCCTCTTTGCTTGACATCATGGGAAAATCAAACGAAATCAGCCAATTTGTAGACCTCCACAAGTCTGGTTCATCCTTGGGTGCAATTTCCAAACTTCTGAAGGTACCACGTTCATCTGTACAAACAATAGTATACAAGCATAAACACCATGGGACCACGCAGCTGTCATACTGCTCAGGAAGGAGACGCGTTCTGTCTCCTAGAGATGAACGTACTTTGGTGCGAAAAGTGCAAATCAATCCCAGAACAACAGCAAAAGACCTTGTGAAAATGCTGAAGGAAACAGGTACAAAAGTATCTATATCCACAGTAAAATTAGTCCTATATCGGCATAACCTGAAAGACCTCACAGCAAGGAAGAAGCCACTGCTCCAAACCGCCATAAAAAAGCCAGACTACGGTTTGCAACGGCGCATGGGGACAAAGATCATACTTTTTGGAGAAATGTTCTCTGGTCTGATGAAACAAAAATAGAACTGTTTAGCCATATTGACCAAAGTTATGTTTGGAGGAAAAAGGGGGAGGTTTGCAAGCTGAAGAACACCATCCCGACCGTGGAGCACGGGGGTGGCAGCATCATGTTGTGGGGGTGCTTTGCTGCAGGAGGGACTGGTGCACCTTACAAAATAGATGGCATCATGAGGATGGAAAATTATGTGGATATATTGAAGCAACATCTCAAGACATCAGTCAGGAAGTTAAAGCATGGTCACAAATGGGACTTCCAAATGGACAATGACACCAAGCATACTTCCAAAGATCTGGCAAAATGGCTTAAGGAAAACAAAGTCAAGGTATTATAGTGGCCATAACAAAGCCCTGACCTCAATCCTATTGAACATTTGTGGGCAGAACTGAAAAAGCGTGTGCGAGAAAGGAGGCCTACAAACCTGACTCAGTTACACCAGCTCTGTCAGGAGGAATGGGCCAAAATTCACCCAACTTACTGTGGGAAGCTTGTGGAAGGCTACCTGAAACGTTTGACCCAAGTTAAACAATTTAAAGGCAATGTTACCAAATACTAATTGAGTGTATGTAAACTTCTGACCCACTGGGAATGTGATAAAATAAATAAAAGCTGAAATAAGTCATTCTCGCTATTATTATTCTGACATTTCACATTCTTAAAATAAAGTGGTGATCCTAACTTACCTAAGACAGGGAATTTTTACTAGGATTAAATGTCAGGAATTGTGAAAAACTGAGTTTAAATGTGTTTGGCTAAGGTGTATGTAAACTTCCGACTTCCGACTGTATTGATTTATTGCCAATGGGGCCCCGTGGGTGAAACTGCTAAATTGCTTGCTGTACTCTGTACTGCATGACTGTAGCAGGTTTACTAATGCGTCAGTTCGAGTAGCTATGTTGACTAGACGTTTTTTAATACGTTGACAATGATGTAGGCTGTTTGTAGTGGTTAGCGGGTGTGGTCTGAAGGTTTGGCTTGGAAATGTTTTTTCGCCTGGCCACAGACAGCTTTGTGCACTGAAGTCCACAAGCGAAGGGAAAAGGTGAGAGGAGGAGAACGCGTAGATGCGAGTAAGAATTATACAATGAGCAAAGTGATAATGCTTTATGTATGTGGCTGCTATGAAAGTGACCTGTGTTCGCGGATGATCAGGGATGTGTGTTCAGTCCACTGCTTCTTTTGAAAAACATTTCTTAAATGGAAGAAAATGGAACGAAACAGTGATAAACATACATGAATTTGCCTAATAGAAACTCTCGTTTGCAACTGTTGGACTAATGATTACACCCTAGATAAGCTAGATGCAGGCAAGAGTGTTCAAGGCGGCATATAATGGGTCACTGGTTACGGTCCAAACACCTAAAAGACACACCTTTGGCCACTTACCCTTTTCTTATGCCCTTGGGGGAATCCCCATCGCCATCTTGGAGGGTGGTCCAAATGATTAGCCAATCAAGGGAAGCTTGCAATGTAAGCCCCTCAACCCTCATTTTTAGTAGGCTTTGTGAGTGTACAATTATATTCACTCCGGGGTCTGAAACTCCCCATAATTCAATTTGCGATGATTGTACTATTGCGATGATTGTACGCTAAGAAAAGTCAGCGAAAACTTAAAAACAACATCAATTGAGAAGATAACATACAAGTGTAAGTAAAAACGAATGCAAATAAGTTCGACATTTTTCTACTACGTAAAAAGTAATTATGTTTTTGTTTGGTTATCTTTTGGAAATTGTAGAAATAAAACATGTTCCTTCTTCAGAGGTTCCAGATAGGCAGGCTAAAGTTAGTTAGCTAATTAATTTGCCAGCTATCATACAGTAGGCATATATGAATTTAGTAGACATGCAGTCATAATTGATTGTAGAGCATATAAAGCACACAAGCCACCCTGGCTGAAAATCAATCATTACAGGATGAACATGTGACCAATTTCCAGCCAATGGTGATCTGTTTAAAAATCCTTCCTTCCTCCCTCGCCCCTTGCCCTGCAAGTGTATACTCGTCAGATGTCATGATACGTCATCAGTGTGTCTTTTAAGTGTTTGGACCGCAGTCACTGTCTGTCACCTTGATTACTCTAATGTGTCTCTCGTCCTACGTTGTAAACTTTAAATTGTACGCTAGATTGTATCAACCTCATGATGGGTATAGGGAACATTGTAGTATCCTAAACCTGTCGATGTTACATTGAACTGGGTAAATGGAATATGAATGAGAGTCATCCAATAAGCTGGAATAGAAATAAGGCCCCAAAACATCTTCTTCCCTCATCTTTGACAACACTGACTGCCACTGGTGTACATGCCTGTGAGTACAGCACATGTGTGTGCGTTAGTGGGGTCTGTGTGTGTGTATGTGCGTTAAACCCTGTGCTTGTCTCGTCTCTGCAGGTCGTCGTTTCAAGAAGCTGGAGGATTTTAGAGCAGCCTTCAGTAGAGTGTCTCCTCACCTGCCTGAGAGGGCTGTCCTGGAGGCCTTCAGGTACTGGGGATGGGATGGGATGGGATGTGAAGGGGATGGGATGGGGATGGGATGTGAAGGGGATGAGGATGGGGATGGGATGTGAAGGGGATGAGGATGGGGATGGGATGTGAAGGGGATGGGATGGGGATGGGGATGGAATGGGGATGGGAATGGGAATGGGGATGGGGATGAGGATGGGATGTGAAGGGGATGGGATGTGGATGGGGATGGAATGGGGGTGGGATGGGGGTGGGATGGGATGGGATGGGATGGGGATGGGATGGGGGTGGAATGGGGATGGAATGGGGATGGGATGGGGATGGGATGGGGATGGGATGGGAATGGGGATGGGGATGGGGATGAGGATGGGATGTGAAGGGGATGGGATGGGAATGGGGATGGGGATGGGGATGGGATGGGGATGGGATGGGATGGGGATGGGATGGGATGGGAATGGGAATGGGGATGGGGATGGGGATGGGATGAGGATGGGATGGAATGGGGATGGGATGGGGGTGGGATGGGATGGGATGGGATGGGGATGGGATGGGGGTGGAATGGGGATGGAATGGGGATGGGATGGGGATGGGATGGGATGGGATGGGAATGGGGATGGGGATGGGGATGAGGATGGGATGTGAAGGGGATGGGATGGGAATGGGGATGGGGATGGGGATGGGATGGGGATGGGATGGGATGGGGATGGGATGGGATGGGAATGGGAATGGGGATGGGGATGGGGATGGGATGAGGATGGGATGGAATGGGGATGGGATGGGATGGAATGGGGATGGGATGGGATGTGAAGGGGATGGGATGGGGATGGGGTGGGATGAGGATGGGATGGAATGGGAAGGGGATGAGGATGGGATGTGAAGGGGATGGGGATGGGATGGGATGGGATGGGAATGGGGATGGGGATGGGATGGGGATGGGATGGGATGAGGATGGGATGGGATGTGAAGGGGATGAGGATGGGATGTGAAGGGGATGGGGATGTGAAGGGGATGGGGATGTGAAGGGGATGGGGATGGGATGGGGATGGGGATGGGCAGGGATTGGGAATAGGTTTGTGAATGCCATCAGCCTTTGTCTTCCTCTGTAAATCAATGTTGTTTGTAGATGAGGCCACTGTTTCAGACATGGTGGCCTTAGTTGTTCACACACAGTCGAGTCATGGGAGACAGTTCCTGACTTGTGGCTACATGTGGCTGTGATTACAAGGAAGATGATACTAAATGCTTTAGGAGGAACATGGCACACATACATTACACACATACACGGTTAGGGGACCTCTGGGCTAGGGACTCTGAATACACTTTGTTTGCATCCAAAATGGCACCAATTAGGGCAATGCTGAGCTCATTCTGTGTCTCTGCCCCTCCCTGTCTCCTCCTTCCCTCTGCTGTCTCTTTCTGTCCTCCCCTGTCTCATTCTCTCCTCTCATGTCTCCTTTTCCATCTCTCTTCCCCTGTCGCCTTCTCTCCTCCCTGTCGCCTTCTCTCTTCCCTGTCTCCTTCTCTCCTCCCGGGTCCCCTGTCTTCTTCTCTCTTCCCGGGTCACCTGTCTCCTTCTCTCTTCCCCTTTCTCCTTTTCCATATCTCCTCCCCTGTCTCCTTTTCCATCTCTCTTCCCCTGTCTCCTTCTCTCCTCACCTGTCTCCTTCTCTCCTCACCTGTCTCCTTCTCTCCTCCACTGCCACCTTCTCTCCTCCCCTGTCTCCTTCTCTCCTCCCCTGTGTCCTTCTCTCCTCCCGGGTCCCCTGTCGCCTTCTCTCCTCCTGGGTCCTCCTGTCTCCTTCTCTCCTCCTGGGTCACCTGTCTCCTTCTCTCCTCCCCCGTCTCCTTCTCTCCTCCCCTGTCTCCTTCTCTCCTCCCCTGTCTCCTTCTCTCACTCCCCTGTCTCCTTCTCTCCTCCACTGTCTCCTTATCATTCTCTCTTCCCCTGCTTTCAGTTTCCTTTAACATAGGATGACAGAGAGCATAGGGACTGGATAGAGGAGAAGGGAGGGGGTGCGGCAAGCAGTGTGGGAAAAGAAAGGGAGGGGGGTGAGAGAGAGAAAAAGAGACGAAGAGAGTAATATTTAGTGTGAAAGTGGGGAGTGAATGAAGAGCTGAAGTGTGTGTATGTGTGCAGAGATTATGTGTATGGCCCAGGGCTATGTTTAGTTCAGATTATCACTCCAGTGATAAATAACAACACTTGCCCCGAGGGGGGGGGGGGATGAAGAGAGAGGGAGGATAGGAGGGAGAGAAAACATGCTTGATCTTTGTACACCTCAGAATAGAACTAAAGCCTCCAGCAGTTAGTGTGTGTTTTTGTGTGCGTGTGCAGCTATGTGTTGTGTGTGTGTTCTCTCTGTCCTTCCAGTCCTTTTCCATGTCATTTCTGTCATAATCAAAGAACAATGGAGATCTTCCTGCAGGCTCTTACGCCGTTAACACCACACACACACACACACACACACACACACACACACACACACACACACACACACACACACACACACACACACACACACACACACACACACACACACACACACACACACACACACACACACACACACACACACACACACACACACACACTCTTGATATTGGTGTGCCAGAATATGTGTGTGTATGTGTTTGCACACACACAATAACGGCGTGCGCCTGCTGATTCTGTTTTACTCGCTTCAGATTTACGGCCGTGTGCCGCCTGAGCTCTCGCACACATCATTAATATGGCAACCGCTTGCCCGGTTACTGTCCCCATGGCAACATGGCAACGCAGAGCCTGCCGTTGTTTCCCCCCTTTTTCTTTCTTTCTCTCTTTTTTGTTAGTTCTTTCTTTCTTTCTCTCCACCCTTTGTTTCTTTCTCTTTTTACCTCTCCGTCCTTCCTTTTTTCTTCTCTCCTCTGTATTCCTCACCCATCCCTCTTTTGTTGTTTTTTCCTCTGCTTCTCTCCATTCTTTGTTGCTCTTTCCTCTCTCTGTCTGTCTCCACAGCAACTATCAGTCATTGGTGTTGTGTTAAACACCTACAGCACTGAGAGGGATATTCACCTTTCTCATCTCTCTCTCCTCCGCCTCTCTCTTTTCTCATCTTCTTCTCATATCTCTCACTTCGTCCTTTTTTTGTGCAAACCATTTGCAATGTCTCTTTCATTTAGTAGAGAATGCAGTACCGCATGGACAGTTACATTAGACTTTGGACTTTCTACAAACAAGTTCCTTTGTAAATAAGAAATACCAGCGTCGTCCCAACAATTCAGTGTCCCTTAAGAGGAGTGTAACTTTGTAAAAAAAAAACTTCTTACAATAATAATAATTCTTACATTCTGTCATAAAGATCACATGTTCAACCTAATATTATGCATTTTTTCCCCCCATCTCAAGAATAAAAAAATACTACAGTAAGTTCCTATTATGTGCCAAATAAAGTAACAGGGTTGACAGTAACAGGGTTGACCATAACAGGGTTGACCGTTACAGGTTTAACGATCTTAAATCAGCCATAAAACCTCTTGTGACAGGGGGAATTGAAGCTTGTTGTGTGCAACAGGGAGGGAATGCAATTGAATGCAAGCTTTACAAAAAACATTGAAATTGTTAAAACATTTCTAGCTTGTCTATCTACAGAATGTGTAACAGTGCTACGTGTTATACTCAACCCACTCAGTTTTCCATCACAAAAACGCCAGCAAATGGCCAAAAAGATTATAACCTGTTTACCTGCTTTTACAATATGATTTGACTATTAGATGTTCAGTCTTTCTTTTGAAAAAAAAATATTTTAAAAGGACTAGTTTCTGTCATGCCTGCTCCACGCTCTCTGGCGTTTGAGGGCGCCAGGCTGCCTCATCATTACGCACACCTGTTACCATCGTTACGCGCATCAGCGCTTCATTGGACTCACCTGAACTCCTTCACTTTGTTGATCGCCCCCTCTATATGCCCCCTCTATATCTGTCTGCTACTCAGTTTGTTCTCCGTGTCAGTGTTGTTGTTGTTATGTTTCCCTTGTCCAGACGGTGTCCTTGTTTCGTTTCATGTCCGTTATTCATTAAATGTTCACTACCTGTACTTATTCTCGTCTCCCAGCGTCGGTCCTCACAGTTTCATCATATTAAAACGAGAGTTGTAGGGCTTTACAATGATGGTGAAAACTTGGAGAAATGTTGGGGTTTAAGTGGGTTAAAATCTTCCTAGACGTCCCAGGGGTGCACGGAGGGCCATGTCAAAATGCAGAATTTTCGCACTGTAGCAAGTATTTATTTATATTAAGAATCCAATTGATTGAATTCTTCATGTGGTCTATATTAAAAGGCACTTAATTTAATGTAACAGGCTTTTAAAATTCAATATTGGTGCACAATTTCTACTGAAAATATCAAATATCGTTCCTCTCCAGGCTTCCGTGTGGCGAAGCGGTCTAGACACTGGTTCGATCTCGGGCTGTATCACAACCGGCTATGATCGGAGTCCCATAGGGAGGTGCACAATTGACCAAGCGTCGTCCGGGTTAGGAGTGAGTTTGGCCGGGGTAGGCCGTCATTGTAAAATAAGAATTTGTTCTTAACTGACTTGCCTAGTTAAATAAAGGGTTAAATAAAGTTAAATAAAGTTTAAAAAAGAAAAGGTTCTACTTCTTTGTAAACATGATTACTCCAGCTCCCCTCAGCCAATCGTTGTGTTTTAAACCTAGTACAATGAAAATAATGGATCACATTACACGGTTAAGAATCAACACTCTTCACTGTCCTCAGAGGCTTTTTAAATTAACTATATCAGAGTGCAGCACTTGAGTTGGAAAGACTAGTGGAAGTTTAACCAGCGACTCTAAAAGTGTTTTTGCTGTGTGTGTGTGTATGTGCGTGTGTGTGTGCGTGTGCGTGCGTGCGTGTGTTCATCCTTCTTCTCTCTTCTGTAATCTACAGGAAATGGAGACTGATGAATACGTGAATTAATTATAAATCCTAAATTAAACTTTCTTCTGTAGTGTGGGTCCTAGTAAGGGCTTCCGAGCGGCACAGCGGTCTAAGGCACTGTATCTCAGTGCTAGTGGCGTCACTACAGACCCTGGTTCGATTCCAGGCTGTATCACAACCGGCTGTGATTGGGAGTCCCATAGGGCGGCGCACAATTGGCTCAGCGTCATTAGGGTTTGGCCCGGGGTAGGCCTCATTGTAAATAAAGGTTAAATACAATACAAATGTAAGCAGTGAGAGGAGGAGGCTGCTCTGTTCTAACTGTTTGGTACAAATAGAGGAGAACATTCATGCTAATTCCCCCCCACCATCAGTTGTACCCCTCCAGCTACTGTAGGAGGTTATACAGAGTACCTCCTGAACTAAGCCAACATATCTACATCGTAACTATCATTTTATTTCTTTCTTTCTTTGTCTCTATTCTATTATTTTTTTCGATCCCTCCTCTCCTCCCTTCTCCTCTCCACTCCTCCCTCATCTCCTCTTTCTTCGTCTCTCTGTGTGTGTGTGTGAGAGAGAGAGAGAGAGAGAGAGAGAGAGAGAGAGAGAGAGAGAGAGAGAGAGAGAGAGAGAGAGAGAGAGAGAGAGAGAGAGAGAGAGAGAGAGAGAGAGAGAGAGAGAGAGAGAGAGAGAGAGAGAGAGAGAGAGAGAGAGAGAGAGAGAGAGAGAGAGAGAGAGAGAGAGAGAGAGAGAGAGAGAGAGAGAGAGAGAGAGAGAGATAAAGAGGAAGGGGTGAGATGGTTGGCCATCTCAACCATAAAGAACCAAATCAAATGTTATTTGTTACATGCTTTGTAAACAACAGGTGTAGACAGTCAAATAATTATTTACGGAACCTTCCCAACATTGCAGAGAGAGAAAAATACAGATAATAGAAAAATAATACTTGAGGTAGATCTGTACATACAGTGCATTCAGAAAATATTCAGACCCCTTGACATTTTCCACATTTTATTACGTTACAGCTTTATTCTAGAATTGATTAAATATTTTTTCCCTTCTTATCATTCTACAGACAATACCCAATAACACCAAAGCAAAAACAGGTTTTTAGAAATGTTTGCAAATGTATAAAAAAATATAATAGTAATAATACTTATTTACATAAGTATTCAGACCCTTTGCTATGAGACTCTAAATTGAGCTCAGGTGCATCCTGTTTCCCTTGATCAACCTTGAGATGTTTCTACAACTTGATTGGAGTCCACCTGTGGTAAATTCAAACGATTGGACATGATTTGGAAAGGCACACACATAAGGTCCCACAGTTGACATTGCATGTCAGAGCAAGGCACAGATCTGGGGAAGGGTACCAAAAACGTTCTGCAGCATTGAAGGTCCCCAAGAACACAGTGACCTCCATCATTCTTAAATGGAAGAAGTTTGGAACCACCAAGACTCTTTCTTAAGGAGGCCTCCCAGCCAAACTGAGGAATCGGTGGAGAAGGGCCTGGTCAGAGAGGTGACCAAGAACCTGATAGTCACTCTGACAGAGCTCCAGAGTTCCTCTGTGGAGATGGGAGAACCTTCTAGAAGGACAACCATCTAGGCAGCACTCCACCAATCTGGCTTTTATGGTAGAGTGGCCAGAAGGAAGCCACTCCTCGGTAAAAGCCACATGACAGCGTTCTTGGAGTTTGCCAAAAGGTACCTAAAGGACTCTCAGACCATGAGAAACAAGATTCTCTGGTCTGATAAAACCAAGATTGAACTCCTTAGCCTGAATGCGAAGCGTCACATCTGGAGGAAACCTGGCACCATCCCTACGGTGAAGCATGGTGGTGGAAGCATAATGCTGTGGGGATGTTTTTCAGCAGCAGGGAATGTGAGACTAGTCAGGATCGAGGGAAAGGTGAACAAAGCAAAGTACAGAGAGATCCTTGATAAAACCTGCTCCAGAGCACTCAGGACCTCAGACTGTGGCGAAGGTTCACCTTCCAACAGGACAACGACCCTAAGCACACAACCAACACAACATAGGAGTGGCTTCGGGACAAGTCTCTGAATGTCCTTGAGTGGCCCAGCCAGAGTCCGGACTTGAAACCAATCGAACATCTCTTGAGAGACCTGAAAATAGCTGTGCAGCGACTCTCCCCATCCAACCTGACAGAGCTTGAGAGGATCTGCATAGAAGAATGGGAGAAACTCCACAAATATAGGTGTACCAAGCTTGTAGCGTCATACCCAGTGTCCGAAATTAACCTTTTGGCTCACCTGCCAAGGGGACTGCTAGATTAAAAGATCCACCAGCCAAGTATATTTTTTAATGGCCAAATTAATAAATTGCCTTTTTGTGTCACATATACATTCATTTCAGGACATTTCATTGAGATAATAAGGTATCATGTTGAATATAAATTTAACTTCTCTGCGCTACGAATCCCATTAGCGGGATCACTTTCCTAAACAACCGCTAGAATTGCAGGGCGCCAAATGCAAAAATATTACTAAAAATATTTATAATCATGCAATCACAAGTGAAATATACCAAAACACAGTTTAGCTTGTTATTAATCCACCTATCGTGTCAGATTTTGAAAATATACTTTACAGCGAAAGAAATCCAAGCTTTTGTGAGTGTAGCAATCAATGCTACAACCGCTAGCCCCAAATTAGCATGGTCACGAAAGTCAGAAAAGCAATAAAATTAATCGCTTACCTTAGATAATCTTCGGATGTTTGCACTCACGAGACTCCCAGTTACACAACAAATGTTCTTTTTGTTCAATAAATATATCACAAAAAAATGCCATTTGGGTTGCGCGTTATGTTCAGAAAACCAAAGCCTTGTTCCGTTCGACAAATTCCAAAAAGTATCCGTAATGGTCGTAGAAACATGTCAAATGTTTTTTATAATCAATCCTCAGGTTGTTTTTAACAAACATAATCGATAATATTTCAACCGGACCATAACCTATTCATTAAGAGAGAAAAGGAAAATGGAGAGCTCCTCTCGCGCGCGCAGGAACTTATTGGAGGACACCTGACTACTTTTGAAAAATCACACTCATTTTTCAAAATAAAAGCCTGAAACTATGTCTAACGCCTGGTCACAGCCCGAGGAAGCCATTGGAAAAGGAATCTGGTTGATATCCCTTTAAATGGAAGAAAGACGGTCCAGGAAACACAGATTAAAAAAAATATATATCACTTCCGGGTTAGATTTTCTCAGGTTTTCGTCTGCAGAATACGTTTTGTTATACTCACAGACAATATTTTGACAGTTTTGGAAACTTTCGAGTGTTTTCTATCCTAATCTGTAAATTATATGCATATTCTACGATCTGGGCCAGAGAAAATGTCCGTTTACCTTGGGAACGTTATTTTAAGAAAAAAGAAAAACCTAGCGCTAAGAAGTTTTAAACCAGAAAAAAACAAGTGTTTTAAATCAGGTTGCAGTAAAGAGGAAAGGAAACATTCAGAGGCAACTCAAAAGCAAAATGAAGGAGTGCAAGCCAGCAAACAAAGATACATTAGAAAACCTTTTCAAGGACAAGGACAGTAGGAAAGCTTGGCCAGGGTTACAAACCATCACAGGCTACAAACCAAAGAGACATTGTTTGACCGTCGAAAATGACCTTTCTTTTGAAAATAATTTGAGCAGTTACTATTGTAGGTTTGACGTGTGATTTTACATCGCAGCAGAAAGTGGCCTTGGACAGTATAGACAGCATACCAGCTGTTGATATACAGATCTCTGTGAATGACATCAAGCAATACTTTCAACGTGTCAACCCACGAAAATCATATGGTCCAGACGACGTCAGCAGCAAGGCACTTCAGGCTCAGACCAGCTGGCATTACCATTCCAGAAGCTGTTCCAGCGGTCACTGAACACTGGGTTCATTCCAGATTTATGGAAGAAGTCGCTGATTGTCCCAATACCTAAAAACAACAGACTAAAATAAAAAAACTATTGGCATCCTGTAGTCCTGACATCTGTACCTAGGATAGTTAAAAAAAGAATACTTAAAAACAAATTCTCTCTGGTCTCTCATCCTAATTAGACTTCAACCAATTGGCATACCATGTCTCCAGGGGTGTTGATGATGTGTTACTGGTCTGAACAATATCTACCAACATTTAGAAAAGGCAAATAGCCTAATGAAAATTGTATTCATTGACTTCAGTAGCACGTTTAACACCATCTAACCCCACCCACTGGTGGATAAGCTGGTGTCCACTCTCTACTGATCAGGTAGATTAATAGTTTCCTTGGGAACCGTACTCAACAAGTGAAGTTTAACTCCGCCATCTCTACATCTAGAACAGTGAATATGGGAGCCCCTCAAGGTTGCGTACTTTCACCGATACTGTACACAAACTATTGTCAAGCCTCTGACAGAGAGCTGGTTTCAAGCACAGGGCGCAGTAGGTGTTTATTTGTAAAGGACCACAGGAGGAGGCAGGTAGCTGGGTCCAGGGTCAGGCAGAAGGTCATACACAGGAGGAGGCAGGTAGCTGGGTCCAGGGTTAGGCAGAAGGTCATACACAGGAGGAGGCAGGTAGCTGGGTCCAGGGTCAGGCAGAAGGTCATACACAGGGGGTCCAAAAAGGCAACATTACAGGCAGGGAAAAGGCTAGTAACGTCGTCCGGGAGATCAGGCAAGAGGTTGATAACAGGAAATCCAATAGGCTAAAGTACAGGCAGGGAATAGAGAAAAGGAGTCGCTAGTGAGGCAGGCAAAAACTATCATACACCGGAGGATAAAATCACTGGAAAAACAGAGCTCCGAATATGTGTGTCACAGAACAAACAACACCTCACCATGTTGGGGTGCAAAGAACTAAACTAAATAGTGTGTGATAATGACATACAGGTGTGTGAACAGGTGATCAGAATGCAGGTGAGTGGGATCTGGAGAGTGAGCTCCGTTCAGGGGATCTACGTGTTTGAGAGTGTGAGCTGGAAAGTGGGCTGGAGAGTGAGCTGTGTTCAGGGGATCTATGTGTTTGAGAGTGTGAGCTGGAAGCAGACGTTACTGTAACGGCTGTTGGAAGAAGGTGAGGACCAAAGCGCAGGGTGGTACGTGTTCATGTCTGTTTATTGACACTAAATACAAAAATAACAAAGGGAATAACCGAAACAGTCCTGAAAGGTGAAAAACACTAAACAGAAAACAACTACCCACAAACACCAGGTGGGAAAAGGCTACCTAAGTATGGTTCTCAATCAGAGACAACGATAGACAGCTGCCTCTGATTGAGGAACCATACCAACCCAAACACATAGAAATAGAAAACATAGAACAAAAACATAGAATGCCCACCTCAACTCACGCCCTGACCAAACCAAAATAGAGACATAATAAAGGAACTAAGGTCAGGGTGTGACAGTTACAAGCATATTGCACTGTAACTTCAAATGTGTAGCTATAGCACTTTGAATTCATTATATTGTATCGTTTCTGTGTTTTCATGTTTTAAAACGACAATCTAGCAATGATCAACAACCAACTTGACTTGATTGTACAAGCACACCTGTACAATCCAGGTGTGCAAAGCTCTTAGAGACTTTCCCAGAAAGACTCACGGCTCTAATCACTGCCAAAGGTGATTCTAACATATACTGACTCAGTGGCATGAGTACTTGTGTAAATTAGATATTCAAATGCTTATCTAAATGAGAATTCTACAAACATTTCTAAAGCCATATTTTCACTTTGTCATTATGGGGTAGTGTGTAGATGGGTGGGGTAGTGTGTAGATGGGTGGGGTAGTGTGTAGATGGGTGGGGTAGTGTGTAGATGGATGGGGTAGTGTGTAGATGGATGGGGTAGTGTGTAGATGGATGGGGTAGTGTGTAGATGAGTGGGGTAGTGTGTAGATGGGTGGGGTAGTGTGTAGATGGGTAGGGTAGTGTGTTGATGGGTGGGGTAGCATGAAGTTGGATGGGGTAGTGTGTAGATGGGTGAGACATTTAATCCATTTTGAATTCAGGCTGTAACACAACAAACATGTGGAATAAGTCAAACTCTCTAAAGGCGCTGTAGGTAAGGATAAAGTGACTAGGCAACAGCTTAGGTAATAAACAGCAGCAGTATACTGTAGGTAGGGATAAAGTGACTAGGCAACAGCTTAGATAATAAACAGCAGCAGTATACTGTAGGTAGGATAAAGTGACTAGGCAACAGCTTAGGTAATAAACAGCAGCAGTATACTGTAGGTAGGGATAAAGTGACTAGGCAACAGCTTAGATAATAAACAGCAGCAGTATACTGTAGGTAGGATAAAGTGACTAGGCAACAGCTTAGGTAATAAACAGCAGCAGTATACTGTAGGTAGGATAAAGTGACTAAGCAACAGCTTAGGTAATAAACAGCAGCAGTATACTGTAGGTAGGGATAAAGTGACTAGGCAACAGCTTAGGTAATAAACAGCAGCAGTATACTGTAGGTAGGATAAAGTGACTAGGCAACAGCTTAGGTAATAAACAGCAGCAGTATACTGTAGGTAGGATAAAGTGACTAGGCAACAGCTTAGGTAATAAACAGCAGCAGTATACTGTAGGTAGGATAAAGTGACTAGGCAACAGCTTAGGTAATAAACAGCAGCAGTATACTGTAGGTAGGATAAAGTGACTAGGCAACAGCTTAGGTAATAAACAGCAGCAGCAGTGTTTCAAACGACTTAGTGCAGAAAAGGGTCAATGCAGAGAGTCCGGGTAGCTATTGCTTAACTATTTAACTAACTATTTAGCAGTCTTACAGCTTGGTGGTCGAGGCTGTTCAGGGTCCTGTTCATTCCAATCTCCTGAGGGGGAATATGCATTGTTGTGCCTTCTTTACGGCTGTGTTGGTGTGTGGGGAGCATGTTAGGTCCTTAGTGATGTGGACACCGAGGAACTTGAAGCTCTTGACCCGCTTCACTACAGCCCCGTGCTGTGGATGGGGGCGTTCTTCACTGGTTGCCCTTCTCTGGCTCTCTCTGGCTCACACACACACACACACACACATACACACTCACCTGCTCAGGAGATGTCTCTATCAGCCCAGCCCAGTCCCACCTCATCATGAATGTTTCCTCTCCTTGGTCTTCAGGGTATTCCTTTGTTTGTCTAATCACAGTTTTCTATCCGATTATGTTATTTTTCTAATTGAATTGTCACTTTTTTTTTGGCATACGTCTGTTCTTTCATCAGCTGGTTATCTGTGGGAAAGCAGCTTCCTCTAGCCTATTATTTGGTGTATATAAACTGGGTGGTTCGAGCCCTGAATGCTGATTGGCTGACAGCCGTGGTATATCAGACCGTAAACCACGGGTATTTCAAAACATGTATTTTTTCTGCTCTAATTATGTTGGTAACCAGTTTATAAGAGCAGTAAGGCATCTCAGGGGTTTGTGGTATAAGACCAATACACCACGGCTAAGGGCTGTATCCATGTACTCGACGTTGCGTCGCGCTTAAGAACATCCCATAGCCGTGATATATTGGCCATATACCACACCCCCTCGTGCCTTATTGTTTAAATAGTACATGACCTCTGCCCTTTGTTTATGTAAATATCTGGATCTTTATCTAGCCCTTTTTCTCCCCAACTTCGTCGCGTCCGATTGGTAGTTAAGCTCTTGTCCCATCACTGGACTTCGGAGAGGCGAAGGTCAAGAGCCGTGCGTCCTCCGAAAACACAACCCAGCCTGCTTCTTGACACAATGCCCACTTAACCCAGACGCACCAATGTGTCGGAGGAAACACTGTACACTCGGCGACTGTGTCAGCGTGCATTACGCCCGTCCCACCACAGAAGTCGCTAGTGCGCGATGGGACAAGAACATCCCTGCCGGCCAACCCTCCCGTAACCTGGACAACGCTAGGCCAATTGGGCGTCACCGTATGGATCTCCCGGTAGGGGCGGGCTGCGACAGAACCTGGACTCGAACCCGGAATCTCTAGTGGCACAGCTAGCACTGCGATACAGTGCCTTAGACCAGGAGGCCCTTTGATGAAGAAGTTGACAACAAGTAGAATTTTTCAGCTAAGTTTAAGTATGTCGGTAAATGTGTTGATGGTTCTAAAAGTATAAATGTGCTGCTCTTTAGCTTTTGTTATCAAGGTTGTTGTCGTTGTGGTCTTGCCCCCTCCATTTTCACATGCGTTATGTCTTTATGGAGGCTTTGGGTCCCTATAGGCCAGGGGTATTTAACTCTGACCCTACGAGGTCCAGAGCCTGCTGTTCTACCTGATATTTTATTGCACCCACCTGGTGTCCCACATCTAAATCAGTCCCTGATTAGAGGGGAACAATGGAAAAAAACCTAGTGGAACTGACTTCGAGGTCCAGAGTTGAGTTTGAGGGATATAGGCAGTGACACGCGAGCGCACACACACACACACACACACACACACACACACACACACACACACACACACACACACACACACACACACACACACACACACACACACACACACACACACACACACACCTCATTATAATTTCTGTGTGGTGGAAGTATGTGGTAGAGGACTAATGTAATCGTCATGGTAACTCCGTAGAGTACAATAGAGAGCGGAACTCCCAGAGGAACAGCCCCATTTCCTGCTCCCTCATAGATCTGTTTATATGTGTGTGTGTGTGTGTGTGTGTGTGAGACAGTGTGAGTGAGTGCTAAGTGTGTATCTCCTCTCTGAGTACTCGACCCCCAGGTCTGTGTGGTGATGTGTGTATGCGTTAACCCGTGTATGACATAATAACAGGCTGTGGAGAATACTTTTACCTGCCGTAGGTGGTGTGAAATCCCGTCCTCTCTCCATGTTCTCTCTCTCTCCGTGTCCTCTCTCTCCATATCTCTCTCACTCCCTACTCCTGTGGTCAACCTGTGAGTAGAGAGCCTTATCGTGTGTGTGTGTGTGTGTGTGTGTGTGTAGAGCCGTGGAAAGGGGATATGAGTGCTGAGGACCACTTGAGTCACAGTCTCTCTGAATGAAAGGAGCTAAGCAGTAAATCAAAGAACTTCTCTCTCCCTGACTATAACCATATCAACATACTGTCTCTCTCTCCCTGACTATAACCATATCAACATACTGTCTCTCTCTCCCTGACTATACCCATATCAACATACTGTCTCTCTCTTCCTGACTATAACCATATCAACATACTGTCTCTCTCTCTCTCTTCCTGACTATAACCATATCAACATACTGTCTCTCTCTCTCTCTTCCTGACTATAACCATATCAACATACTGTCTCTCTCTCCCTGACTATACCCATATCAACATACTGTCTCTCTCTTCCTGACTATAACCATATCAACATACTGTCTCTCTCTCTCTCTTCCTGACTATAACCATATCAACATACTGTCTCTCTCTCTCTCTTCCTGACTATAACCATATTGTCACGAATCCCGCCGAAGATGGTGCCTCTTCCTGTTCGGGCGGCGCTCGGCGGTCGTCGTCACCGGCCTACTAGCTGCCATCGATTCTTTTCTTTTTGTTTCTGTTAGTTTGGGTGCACCTGTTTTGAGTTTAGTTTTGTGGGTAGGCTATTTAAGGGCAGTAAGCCCGCTGGCTTTTGTGCAGGCTTGTTTTTCTGTTATTTGGTGTTGGATTGTATTGTGGATTTATAATTTTTTCTGGACAGTTTAGTCCTGTGTTTTTGGACTCGTATTTTCATGCGCCCGTGTGTTTAGGGCATGATCGTTTTTCCCTGTCTACTGGAAAATAAATCCACGTTCTTGAATCCCTGCTCTCTGCGCTTGACTCCTCCACCCAGTACTCCTAGCAGCTCTGACAGATATCAACATACTGTCTCTCTCTTCCTGAATATAACCATATCAACATACTGTCTCTCTCTCTCCCTGACTATAACCATATCAACATACTATCTCTCTCTTCCTGACTATAACCATATCAACATACTGTCTCTCTCTTCCTGACTATAACCATATCAACATACTGTCTCTCTCTTCCTGACTATAACCATATCAACATACTGTCTCTCTCTCTCCCTGACTATAACCATATCAACATACTATCTCTCTCTTCCTGACTATAACCATATCAACATACTGTCTCTCTCTCCCTGACTATAACCATATCAACATACTGTCTCTCTCTCCCTGACTATAACCATATCAACATACTGTCTCTCTCTCCCTGATTATAACCATATCAACATACTGTCTCTCTCTCCCTGACTATAACCATATCAACATACTGTCTCTCTCTCCCTGACTATAACCATATCAACATACTGTCTCTCTCTCCCTGACTATAACCATATCAACATACTGTCTCTCTCTCCCTGACTATAACCATATCAACATACTGTCTCTCTCTCCCTGACTATAACCATATCAACATACTGTCTCTCTCTTCCTGACTATAACCATATCAACATACTGTCTCTCTCTCTCCCTGACTATAACCATATCAACATACTGTCTCTCTCTCCCTGACTATAACCATATCAACATACTGTCTCTCTCTCCCTGACTATAACCATATCAACATACTGTCTCTCTCTCTCTCTTCCTGACTATAACCATATCAACATACTGTCTCTCTCTTCCTGACTATAACCATATCAACATACTGTCTCTCTCTCTCTCTTCCTGACTATAACCATATTGTCACGAATCCCGCCGAAGATGGTGCCTCTTCCTGTTCGGGCGGCGCTCGGCGGTCGTCGTCACCGGCCTACTAGCTGCCATCGATTCTTTTCTTTTTGTTTCTGTTAGTTTGGGTGCACCTGTTTTGAGTTTAGTTTTGTGGGTAGGCTATTTAAGGGCAGTAAGCCCGCTGGCTTTTGTGCAGGCTTGTTTTTCTGTTATTTGGTGTTGGATTGTATTGTGGATTTATAATTTTTTCTGGACAGTTTAGTCCTGTGTTTTTGGACTCGTATTTTCATGCGCCCGTGTGTTTAGGGCATGATCGTTTTTCCCTGTCTACTGGAAAATAAATCCACGTTCTTGAATCCCTGCTCTCTGCGCTTGACTCCTCCACCCAGTACTCCTAGCAGCTCTGACAGATATCAACATACTGTCTCTCTCTTCCTGAATATAACCATATCAACATACTGTCTCTCTCTCTCCCTGACTATAACCATATCAACATACTATCTCTCTCTTCCTGACTATAACCATATCAACATACTGTCTCTCTCTTCCTGACTATAACCATATCAACATACTGTCTCTCTCTTCCTGACTATAACCATATCAACATACTGTCTCTCTCTCTCCCTGACTATAACCATATCAACATACTATCTCTCTCTTCCTGACTATAACCATATCAACATACTGTCTCTCTCTCCCTGACTATAACCATATCAACATACTGTCTCTCTCTCCCTGACTATAACCATATCAACATACTGTCTCTCTCTCCCTGATTATAACCATATCAACATACTGTCTCTCTCTCCCTGACTATAACCATATCAACATACTGTCTCTCTCTCCCTGACTATAACCATATCAACATACTGTCTCTCTCTCCCTGACTATAACCATATCAACATACTGTCTCTCTCTCCCTGACTATAACCATATCAACATACTGTCTCTCTCTCCCTGACTATAACCATATCAACATACTGTCTCTCTCTTCCTGACTATAACCATATCAACATACTGTCTCTCTCTCTCCCTGACTATAACCATATCAACATACTGTCTCTCTCTCCCTGACTATAACCATATCAACATACTGTCTCTCTCTCCCTGACTATAACCATATCAACATACTGTCTCTCTCTCTCCCTGACTATAACCATATCAACATACTGTCTCTCTCTCTCCCTGACTACAACCATATCAACATACTGACAATCACTGGTTTGTTTGTCATTGAAGAGATAAGATCTTTCTCTTTCTTCTCTCCCCTCGCTCTCACACACATTGTCTATCACCTCTCTCTCACACACACATTGTCTATCACCTCTCTCTCACACACACATTGTCTATCATCTCTCTCTCTCTCTCTCTCTCTCCTTCTCTCTCACACACATTGTCTATCACCTCTCTCTCACACACACATTGTCTATCACCTCTCTCTCTCACACACATTGTCTATCACCTCTCTCACACACATTGTCTATCATCTCTCTCTCTCTCTCTCAATTCAATTCAATTCAAGGGGCTTTATTGGCATGGGAAACATGTGTTAACATTGCCAAAGCAAGTGAGGTAGATAATATACAAAAGTGAAATAAACAATACAAATTAACAGTAAACATTACACATACAGAAGTTTCAAAGCAATAAAGACATTACAAGTGTCATATTATATATATATACAGTGTTGTAGCAATGTACAAATGGTTAAAGCACACAAGTTAAAATAAATAAACATAAATATGGGTTGTATTTACAATGGTGTTTGTTCTTCACTGGTTGCCCTTTTCTTGTGGCAACAGGTCACAAATCTTGCTGCTGTGATGGCACACTGTGGAATTTCACCCAGTAGATATGGGAGTTTATCATAATTGGATTTGGTTTCGAATTCTTTGTGGATCTGTGTAATCTGAGGGAAATATGTGTCTCTAATATGGTCATACATTGGGCAGGAGGTTAGGAAGTGCAGCTCAGTTTCCACCTCATTTTGTGGGCAGTGTGCACATAGCCTGTCTTCTCTTGAGAGCCATGTCTGCCTACGGCGGCCTTTCTCAATAGCAAGGCTATGCTCACTGAGTCTGTACATAGTCAAAGCTTTCCTTAAGTTTGGGTCAGTCACAGTGGTCAGGTATTCTGCCACTGTGTACTCTCTGTTTAGGGCCAAATAGCATTCTAGTTTGCTCAGTTTTTTTGTTAATTCTTTCCAATGTGTCAAGTAATTATCTTTTTGTTTTCTCATGATTTGGTTGGGTCTAATTGTGCTGCTGTCCTGGGGCTCTGTGGGGTGTGTTTGTGTTTGTGAACAGAGCCTCAGGACCAGCTTGCTTAGGGGACTCTTCTCCAGGTTCATCTCTCTGTAGGTGATGGCTTTGTTATGGAAGGTTTGGGAATCGCTTCCTTTTAGGTGGTTGTAGAATTTAACGGCTCTTTTCTGGATTTTGATCATTAGTGGGTATCGGCCTAATTCTGCTCTGCATGCATTATTTGGTGTTCTACGTTGTACACGGAGGATATTTTTGCAGAATTCTGCATGCAGAGTCTCAATTTGGTGTTTGTCCCATTTTGTGAAATCTTGGTTGGTGAGCGGACCCCAGACCTCACAACCATAAAGGGCAATGGGCTCTATGACTGATTCAAGTATTTTTAGCCAGATCCTAATTGGTATGTTGAAATTTATGTTCCTTTTGATGGCATAGAATGCCCTTCTTGCCTTGTCTCTCAGATCGTTCACAGCTTTGTGGAAGTTACCTGTGGTGCTGAGGTTTAGGCCGAGGTATGTATAGTTTTTTGTGTGCTCTAGGGCAACGGTGTCTAGATGGAATTTGTGGTCCTGGCGACTGGACCTTTTTTGGAACACCATTATTTTGGTCTTACTGAGATTTACTGTCAGGGCCCAGGTCTGACAGAATCTGTGCAGAAGATCTAGGTGCTGCTGTAGGCCCTCCTTGGTTGGTGACAGAAGCACCAGATCATCAGCAAACAGTAGACATTTGACTTCGGATTCTAGTAGGGTGAGGCCAGGTGCTGCAGACTGTTCTAATGCCCTCGCCAATTCGTTGATATATATGTTGAAGAGGGTGGGGCTTAAGCTGCATCCCTGTCTCACCCCACGACCCTGTGTGAAGAAATGTGTGTGTTTTTTGCCAATTTTAACCGCACACTTGTTGTTTGTGTACATGGATTTTATAATGTCGTATGTTTTTCCCCCAACACCACTTTCCATCAATTTGTATAGCAGACCCTCATGCCAAATTGAGTCGAAGGCTTTTTTGAAATCAACAAAGCATGAGAAGACTTTGCCTTTGTTTTGGTTTGTTTGGTTGTCAATTAGGGTGTGTAGGGTGAATACATGGTCTGTTGTACGGTAATTTGGTAAAAAGCCAATTTGACATTTGCTCAGTACATTGTTTTCATTGAGGAAATGTACGAGTCTGCTGTTAATGATAATGCAGAGTATTTTCCCAAGGTTACTGTTGACGCATATTCCACGGTAGTTATTGGGGTCAAATTTGTCTCCACTTTTGTGGATTGGGGTGATCAGTCCTTGGTTCCAAATATTGGGGAAGATGCCAGAGCTAAGGACGATGTTAAAGAGTTTTAGTATAGCCAATTGGAATTTGTTGTCTGTATATTTGATCATTTCATTAAGGATACCATCAACACCACAGGCCTTTTTGGGTTGGAGGGTTTTTATTTTGTCCTGTAACTCGTTCAAGGTAATTGGAGAATCCAGTGGGTTCTGGTAGTCTTTAATAGTTGATTCAAGGATTTGTATTTGATCATGTATATGTTTTTGCTCTTTATTCTTTGTTATAGAGCCAAAAAGATTGGAGAAGTGGTTTACCCATACATCTCCATTTTGGATAGATAGTTCTTCGTGTTGTTGTTTGTTTAGTCTCTCTCTCTCTCTCTCTCTCTCTCTCTCTCTCTCTCTCTCTCTCTCTCTCTCTCTCTCTCTCTCTCTCTCCCTCTCACACACATTGTCTATCACCTCTCTCTCTCACACACATTGTCTATCACCTCTCTCTCTCTCTCTCTCTCTCCCTCTCTCTCACACACATTGTCTATCACCTCTCTCTCTCTCTCTCTCTCTCTCTCCCTCTCTCTCACACACATTGTCTATCACCTCTCTCTCTCACACACATTGTCTATCATCTCTCTCTCTCTCTCTCTCTCTCCCTCTCTCTCACACACATTGTCTATCACCTCTCTCTCTCACACACATTGTCTATCACCTCTCTCACACACATTGTCTATCATCTCTCTCTCTCTCTCTCTCTCTCTCTCTCTCTCTCTCTCTCTCTCTCTCTCTCTCTCTCTCTCTCTCTCTCTCTCTCTCTCTCTCTCTCTCTCTCTCTCTCTCTCTCTCTCTCTCTCTCTCTCTCTCTCTCTCTCTAAACCCTACTCCCAGAGGAGTGATGGCCTGTCTTTGATCTTGGCTGACAGTATATGCTGAGTGGTTGATCTCTGTAGGAGGTTAGCTCTGGTTGGCCAGTTCTGCTTGGTCAGTGCATCCTCGGAGCTGCATCAGCCATCGCCCTCTGAAGGTCAACGCCGATCTGTCACTTCTCAGGGAGGAGAAGTAAGGTGAGATGCAGCAGAGAAGGATGAGAAGAAAAGATAGATGGAGAAGAGGTGTTCGTGTGCAGTCTGACTTTAAAGAAAGGAACTCAGTAGTGCTGCAAATGCAGTCACCCAGTGTTATACACTTCTGCAGTGGTAGGAGAATGTCTCTCTCTCTCTCTCTCTCTCTAGATCCTTCTGTCTGTCTGTCTGTCTGTCTGTCTGTCTGTCTGTCTGTCTGTCTGTCTGTCTGTCTGTCTGTCTGTCTGTCTGTCTGTCTGTCTGTATTGTAAAGTATAGTAATGGTCCCTGCCTGGTCCATTACTAACCCAGTATGGATAGAACCAGGGGCTAGACCAGGATATAGAGAGGTTAGGGGTTAGACCAGGATACAGAGAGGTTAGGGGTTAGAATAGGGGCTAGGATACAGAGAGGTTAGGGGTTAGAATAGGGGCTAGGATACAGAGATGTTAGGGGTTAGACCAGGATATAGAGAGGTTAGGGGTTAGACCAGGATACAGAGAGGTTAGGGGTTAGAATAGGGGCTAGGATACAGAGATGTTAGGGGTTAGACCAGGATACAGAGAGGTTAGGGGTTAGACCAGGATACAGAGAGGTTAGGGGTTAGAATAGGGGCTAGGATACAGAGAGGTTAGTGGTTAGACCAGGATACAGAGCGGTTAGGGGCTAGACCAGGATAGAGAGAGATTAGGGGTTAGAATAGGGGCTAGGATACAGAGAGGTTAGGGGTTAGAATAGGGGCTAGGATACAGAGAGGTTAGGGGTTAGAATAGGGGCTAGGATATAGAGAGGTTAGGGGTTAGACTGGGGGCTAGGATATAGAGAGGTTAGGGGTTAGAATAGGGGCTAGGATACAGAGAGGTTAGGGGTTAGAATAGGGGCTAGGATACAGAGAGGTTAGGGGTTAGAATAGGGGCTAGGATATAGAGAGGTTAGGGGTTAGAATAGGGGCTAGGATACAAAGATGTTAGGGGTTAGACCAGGATACAGAGAGGTTGGGGGTTAGACCAGGATACAGAGAGGTTGGGGGTTAGACCAGGATACAGAGAGGTTAGGGGTTAGACCAGGATATAGAGAGGTTGGGGGTTAGACCAGGAAATAGAGAAGTTAGAAAAGGAAGTGCTTTAAGTGGAGAGAATGAGGGTCCCTGCCTGGACCCCAGTCTAACCCCTAATCTCTTAATTTCCTAGCCCCTAGCCTAACCCCTAACATGACTTAGCTCAAGAGATTCCAGTCTGTCTGTCTGTCTGTCTGTCTGTCTGTCTGTCTGTCTGTCTGTCTGTCTGTCTGTCTGTCTGTCTGTCTGTCTCTCTATATAACTCTATATCCTAGTCCCCAGTCTAACCCCTAACCTCTCTATATCCTAGCCCCAAGTCTAACCCCTAACCTCTCTATATCCTAGCCCCCAGTCTAACCCTTAACCTCTCTGTATCCTAGCCCCTATTCTAACCCCTAACCTCTCTATATCCTAGCCCTCAGTCTAACCCCTAACCTCTCTATATCCTAGCCCCCAGTCTTACCCCTAACCTCTCTATATCCTAGCCCCCAGTCTAACCCCTAACCTCTCTATATCCTAGCCCCCAGTCTAACCGCTAACCTCTCTATATCCTAGTCCCCAGTCTAACCCCTAACCTCTCTATATCCTGGTCTAACCCCTAACCTCTCTATATCCTAGTCCCCAGTCTAACCCCTAACCTCTCTATATCCTAGTCCCCAGTCTAACCCCTAACCTCTCTATATCCTGGTCTAACCCCTAATCTCTCTATATCCTAGCCCCCAGTCTTACCCCTAACCTCTCTATATCCTAGTCCCCAGTCTAACCCCTAACCTCTCTATATCCTGGTCTAACCCCTAATCTCTCTATATCCTAGCCCCCAGTCTAACCCCTAACCTCTCTAGATCCTAGCCCCCAGTCTTACCGCTAACCTCTCTATATCCTAGCCCCCAGTCTAACCCCTAATCTCTCTATATCCTAGCCCCCAGTCTTACCCCTAACCTCTCTATATCCTAGTCCCCAGTCTTACCCCTAATCTCTCTATATCCTAGCCCCCAGTCTTACCCCTAATCTCTCTATATCCTAACCTCCAGTCTAACCCCTAACCTCTCTATATCCTAGCCCCCAGTCTAACCCCTAACCTCTCTATATCCTAGCCCCCAGTCTTACCCCTAACCTCTCTATATCCTAGCCCCCAGTCTAACCCCTAACCTCTCTAGATCCTAGCCCCCAGTCTTACCCCTAACCTCTCTATATCCTAGCCCCCAGTCTTACCCCTAACCTCTCTATATCCTAGCCCCCAGTCTAACCCCTAACCTCTCTAGATCCTAGCCCCCAGTCTTACCCCTAACCTCTCTATATCCTAGCCCCCAGTCTAACCCCTAACCTCTCTATATCCTAGCCCCCAGTCTTACCCCTAACCTCTCTATATCCTGGTCTAACCCCTAACCTCTCTATATCCTAGCCCCCAGTCTAACCCCTAACCTCTCTATATACTAGCCCCCAGTCTTAACCCTAACCTCTCTATATCCTAGCCCCCAGTCTAACCCTTAACCTCTCTATATCCTAGCCCCCAGTCTTACCCCTAACCTCTCTATATCCTAGCCCCCAGTCTAACCCCTAACCTCTCTATATCCTAGCCCCCAGTCTTACCCCTAACCTCTCTATATCCTAGCCCCCAGTCTTACCCCTAACCTCTCTATATCCTAGCCCCCAGTCTAACCCCTAACCTCTCTATATCCTAGCCCCCAGTCTAACCCCTAACCTCTAACCCCTAACCTCTCTATATCCTAGCCCCCAGTCTAACCCCTAACCCCTAACCTCTCTATATCCTAGTCCCCAGTCTAACCCCTAACCTCTCTATATCCTAGCCCCCAGTCTAACCCCTAACCTCTTACCCCTAACCTCTCTATATCCTAGCCCCCAGTCTAACCCCTAACCTCTCTATATCCTAGCCCCCAGTCTAACCCCTAACCTCTAACCCCTAACCTCTCTATATCCTAGCCCCCAGTCTAACCCCTAACCTCTCTATATCCTAGCCCCCAGTCTAACCCCTAACCTCTCTATATCCTAGCCCCCAGTCTAACCCCTAACCTCTCTATATCCTAGCCCCCAGTCTAACCCCTAACCTCTCTATATCCTAGTTCCCAGTCTAACCCCTAACCTCTCTATATCCTAGCCCCCAGTCTAACCCCTAACCTCTCTATATCCTAGCCCCAAGTCTTACCCCTAACCTCTCTATAGCCTAGCCCCCAGTCTAACCCCTAACCTCTCTATATCCTAGCCCCCAGTCTAACCCCTAACCTCTCTATATCCTAGCCCCCAGTCTAACCCCTAACCTCTCTATATCCTAGCCCCCAGTCTTACCCCTAACCTCTCTATATCCTAGCCCCCAGTCTAACCCCTAACCTCTCTATATCCTAGCCCCCAGTCTTACCCCTAACCTCTCTATATCCTAGCCCCCAGTCTTACCCCTAACCTCTCTAGATCCTAGCCCCCAGTCTAACCCCTAACCTCTCTATATCCTAGCCCCCAGTCTTACCCCTAACCTCTCTATATCCTAGCCCCCAGTCTAACCCCTAACCTCTCTATATCCTAGCCCCCAGTCTAACCCCTAACCTCTCTATTTCTTAGCCCCCAGTCTAACCCCTAACCTCTCTATATCCTAGCCCCCAGTCTTACCCCTAACCTCTCTATATCCTAGCCCCCAGTCTTACCCCTAACCTCTCTATATCCTAGCCCCCAGTCTTACCCCTAACCTCTCTATTTCTTAGCCCCCAGTCTAACCCTTAACCTCTCTATATCCTAGTCCCCAGTCTAACCCCTAACCTCTCTATATCCTGGTCTAACCCCTAATCTCTCTATATCATAGTTCCCAGTCTAACCCCTAACCTCTCTAGATCCTAGCCCCCAGTCTAACCCCTAACCTCTCTATATCCTAGCCCCCAGTCTAACCCTTAACCTCTCTATATCCTAGCCCCCAGTCTTACCCCTAACCTCTCTATATCCTAGTCCCCAGTCTTACCCCTAACCTCTCTATATCCTAGTCCCCAGTCTTACCCCTAACCTCTCTATATCCTAGCCCCCAGTCTAACCCCCAACCTCTCTATATCCTAGCCCCCAGTCTAACACCCGTGTTAAACAACCTGTATTCTATGTTGGTGTGAAATCTATTGATCTTTAGGTCCCAACATGGATGCCAGTTTGCAGAGTGATGGATGAGAACATCGGGCTTGGATACGTGAGCTCTATCAGCTGTCTCTGCACTGTTCTGGGACCAGCAGCTTCCTCTGTCTGGGGGACTCGTAGATGTAAAGTGACTCTGACTGGAAGCCATTCTTCACTTCTCAGAAGAATGTCCCTGACTGCATTAAGGAACGAGGAGAGAGAGAGAGAGAGAGAGAGAGAGAGAGAGAGAGAGAGATTTGTTTATTATCTATTTCACTTGCTTTGGCAATGTAAACATATGTTTCCCATGCCAATAAAGCCCTTAAATTGAATTGAATTGAATTGAGAGAGAGAGAGAGACAGAGAGAGAGAGAGAGAGAGAGAGACACAGAGAGAGAGCGAGAGACAGAGAGAGAGAGAGAGAGAGAGACACAGAGAGAGAGTGTGTGACGGAGAGATGGAGAGAAGCCCAACATCACACTTCAGACCAATGTGCTTCCCTCTGAAAAAAGCTTCCTGCTTCTGAATTAATACAGCTAAACCCCTTAACAGCCCAGATATGGTCAGCATAGCCACAATATTAGACAGTGGAAAGCTTTCTAAGCAGAACCTATCAAGAGGAGAGGGAAGTGTTGGATGGATGTGTGGACTGGGACAATGTGCTTATTATGATTGTTCTGGAGTGTTGGCCCAGTTTAAAAAGAGGATTTAGCCTAGCAGCAGAGAGAGCTTTAGCATGCACTGTCTGTCTGGCTTTGGGAGCTGTTGTCTTGGTAACAGAGTTCTGTTCACTAAGAGCGCTGTTCAGGGGTTTAAGACACGGAGTGCATGCTTGTCTTTCTCTCTTCTCCTCCACTCCTATTGTCTTCTCTTCTGGTCTCTTCTGGTTTTGTCTCTCCTCTCCTCCCTCTCTCCTGGACATTTTAGCAGTGTGATTAATCTGTCCAGTAGATCCACGGACACACTGCTGCCGGTCGGCGATAATACACACAGCGCTCCCACTGGGTTAGGTAGGGGAGGCTAGGGTAGGCTAGGGTAGGGTTAGGTAGGGTTAGGTAGGGGAGGGTAGGGTAGGGTAGGGTAGGGTAGTGTTAGGTAGGGTAGGGTTAGGTAGGGCAGGGCAGGGTAGGGTAGGGTAGGGTAGGGTTAGGTAGGGTAGGGTTAGGTAGCGCAGGGTAGGGTTAGGTAGGGTGAGGTAGGGTAGGGTTAGGTAGGGTAGGGTAGGGTCGGGTTAGGTAGGGTAGGGTAGGGTTAGGTATGGTAGGGTTAGGTAGGGTAGGGTAGGGTTAGGTAGGGTAGGGTAGGGTGGGGTAGGATTAAGTAGGGTAGGGTAGGGTTAGGTAGGGTAGGGTTAGGTAGGGTTAGGTAGGGTAGGGTAGGGCGAGAGTTAAGGTTAGAGCAGTATTCCCCAAACTAGGGGTCGCTGTATACAGTTCCAGTCAAAAGTTTGGACACACCTACTCATTCAAGGTTTTTTAATTTAAAAAAATATATTTTCTACATTGTAGAATAACAGTGAAGACATCAAAACTAGGAAATAACACATGGAATCATGTAGTAACCAAAAAAGTGTTAAACAAATCAAAATATATTTTAGATGTTAGATTATTCTAAAGTAGCCACACTTTGCCTTGATGACAGCTTCTGCACACTCTTGGCATTCTCTCAGCCAGCTTCACCTGGAATGCTTTTCCAACCGTCTTGAAGGAGTTCCCACATATGCCGAGCACTTGTTGGCTGCTTTTCCTTCACTCTGCGGCCCAACTCATCCCAAACCATCTCAATTTGGTTGAGTTTGGGTGATTGTAGAGGCCAGGTCATCTGATGCAGCACTCCATCACTCTCCTTTTTGGTCAAATAGACCTTACACAGCCTGGAGGTGTGTTCCGCATTGATTGACCTTCATGTCTTAAAACTTCTCTAGGGTAGGGGGCAGCATTCGGAATTTTGGATGAAATGCATGCCCAAATTAAACTGCCTGCTTCTCGGGCCCAGAAGATATGATATGCAAATAACTGGTAGATTTGGATCGAAAACACTCAAAAGTTTCCAAAACAGTTAAAATAGTGTCTGTGAGTATAACAGAACTGATTTGGCAGGCGGAAACCTGAGGAAAATCCATTCAGGAAGTAGTTTTTTTTTATTGGTTTGTAGTTTTCTATTCAATGCCATTACAGTATCCATTGACTTAGGACTCAAATGGCAGTTTCTATGCCTTCCACTAGATGTCAACAGTCTTTAGAAATTGTTTCAGGCTTGTATTCTGAAAAATGAGGAAGTAAGAGCAGTCTGAATGAGTGGAACCTAAAGTGTCACAGAGCTTTTTCATGCACCCGACCAAGAGTGCCTTTCTTGTTTACCTTTTAAATTGACGACGCTATTGTCCGGTTGAAATATTATCGATTATTTAGGCTAAAAACAACCTGAGGTTTGAATATAAACATCGTTTGACATGTTTCTATGAACTTTACGGATACAATTATTTTTATTTTTTTGTCTTCCTGTTTTGACTGCGTTTGAGCCTGTGGATTACTGAAGAAAACGCGCAAACAAAATTGAGCTTTTTGGATATAAAGAGACTTTATCGAACAAAAGGAACATTTATTGAGTAAATGAATGTCTGCTGAGTGCAACCATATGAATATCATCAAAGGTAAGGGATTAATTGTATCTATATTTCTGACTTGTGTAACTGTTCTACTTGGCTGGTTACTGTTTGTAATGATTTGTCTAGTGGGCTATGTTCTCAAATAATCGTGAGGTTTGCTTTCGCCGTAAACCATTTTATAAATCTGACACCGTGGTTGGATTCACTAGAAGTTAATCTTTAAACCTATGTAAAATATGTTTTGTTTTCAGAATTTTTATAATGAGTATTTCTGTATTTGAATTTGGCGCCCAGCAGTTTCACTGGCTGTTGAAGAGGTGGGACGCTAACGTCTCACGTACCCAAGAGAGGTTAAAGTAATGATGGACTGTCATTTCTCTTTCCTTATTTGAGCTGGTGTTGCCATAATATGGACTTGGTCTTTTACCAAATAGGACTATCTTCTGTATACCACCCCTACCTTGTCACAATACAACTGATTGGCTCAAACACATTAACAAGGAAATAAATTCTACAACTTAACTTTTAACAAGGCACACCTGTTCATTGAAATGCATTCCAGGTGACTACATCATGAAGCTTGTTGAGAGAATGCCAAGAGTGTGCAAAGCTGTCATCAAGGCAAAGGGTGGCTAATTGGCAGATTCTCAAATATAGAACACTTTTTTGGTTACTACATAATTCCATATGTGTCATTTCATAGTTTTGATGTCTTCACTGTTATTCTACAATGTAGAAAATAAGAAAAATTAAGAAAAATCCTGGAATGAGTAGGTGGGTCCAAATGTTTTGACTGGTACTCTATATATATATTTACCAACATTTATATACATTATAATATTGTCTTTGTACCTCAAAATCCTTGTAAGTTTCTTAACCTTAAAAATCTAAAATAAAAAATCTAAAAAAATCTATTTCAACTAGAGAGCACCCTTAGATCATGGTAAAAGTCTTAACCGTTGCACTTGAATCATTCCCACAGCGAATGGCTAAGCTATTCTATGAAACCACACGCTATTGCAGAGACTTTGATATTATCGGCCACAATTGATTTGGTTAAAACAATGTGTGGGGAGGCACAGAAACTCACATCAATACATTTGTCATATAACACTGTTAAACAAATAATTCATGCCATTGCAAGTGGAATCTCTGACTGAACGACTCAAAAACTCCCCAGCTGATGTTATCTAGCCCTCCTCCTGCTGTTATCTAGCTCTCCAAATGGACGTTAGCTGTGAGGGCCGAGATGCCCATGTATTGACTTTTGTTCGCTATACTGTACAGTGTTCTCCGTTAGCGTCTCTTGAGTTAGCCATGTTTCCGTGAAGCAGAGCACGTTGCAATCCCTGATGTCTCTCTGGAATGCTACCCGTGCTCGGATTTCATCAACCTTATTGTCAAGAGACTGGACATTGGCGAGTAGTATGCTAGGGAGTGGAGCGCGATGTGCCCGTCTCCGAAGCCTGACCACGAGACCGCCTCGTTTGCCCCTTTTACGGCGTCGCACAGGGTCGCCGGCTGGGATCAGATCCATTGTATTGGGTGGAAGGCAAAACACTGGATCCGTTTCGGGAAAGTCATATTCCTGGTAGGAACGATGATGAGTTGACGTTAATCGTATATTCAGTAGTTCCTCCCGACTGTATGTAATGAAACCTAAGATTACCTGGGGTACCGATGTAAGAAATAACACATAAAAAAACAAAATACTGCATATTTTCCAAGGAACGCGAAGCGAGGCGGCCATCTCTTTTCGGCGCCGGAAGTGGGGATCTCTCAAGCTCTGTCAGGTTGGATGGGGAGGGTCACTGCACAGCTCTCTTTTAAGTCCAGTCTCTGGCTGAGTCACTCAAGGACATTCAGAGACTTGTCCAGAAGCCACTCCTGCATTGTCTTGGCTGTGTGCTTAGGGTTGTTGTCCTGTTGGAAGGTGAACCTTCGCCCCGGTCTGAGGTCCTGAGTGCTCTGGAGCAGGTTTTCATCAAGGATTTCTGTACTTTGCTTCGTTCATCGTTCCCTTGATCCTGACTAGTCTCCCAGTCCCTGCCGCTGATTAACCTCCCCACAGCATGATGCTGCCACCACCATGCTTCACCGTAGGGATGGTGCCAGGTTTCCTCCAGATGTGACGTTTTGCATTCAGGCCAAAGAGTTCAATCTTGGTTTCATCAGACCAGAGAATCTTATTTCTTATAGTCTGAAAGTCCTTTAGGTGCCTTTTGGCAAACTCCAAGCAGGGCTTTTACTGAGCAGTGGTTTCCGTCTGGCCACTCTACCATAAAGGCCTGATTGGTGGAGTGCTGTAGAGATGGTTGTCCTTCTGGAAGGTTCTCCCATCTCCACAGAGGAACTCTGGAGCTCTGTCAGAGTCATCATCGGGTTCTTGGTCACCTCCCTGACCAAGGCCCTTCTCCCCCGATTGCTCAGTTTGGCTGGGCAGCCAGCTCTAGGAAGAGTCTTGGTGGTTCCAATTTTCTTCCATTTAAGAATGATGGAGGCCACTGTGTTCCTGGGGACCTTCAATGCTGCAGAATGTTTTCGCTACCCTTCCCCAGATCTGTGCCTCGACACAAATCTCGGAGCTCGACGGACAATTCCTTCAACGTGATGGCTTGGTTTTTGCTCTGATATGCACTGTCAACTGTGGAGCCTAATATGGATAGGTGTGTGCCATTCCAAACCATGTTCAACCAATTGACTTTACCATAGAAGGACTCCAATCAAGTTGTAGAAACATCTCAAGGATGATCAATGGAAACAGGATGCACCTGAGCTCAATTTAGAGTCTCATAGCAAAGCGTCTGAATACTTACAGTTGAAGTCGGAAGTTTACCAACATTTAATTTTTTTTCACATTTCAGTTTTTCACATTTCCTGACATTTTATGCCAGTAAAAATTCCCTGTCTTAGGTCAGTTAGGATCACCACTTTATTTTAAGAATGTAAAATGTCAGAATAATAGTAGAGAGAACGATTTATTTCAGATTTTATTTCTTTCATGACATTCCCAGTGGGTCAGAAGTTTACATACACTCAATAAGTATTTGGTAGCATTTCCTTTAAATTGTTTAACTTGGGTCAAACGTTCCGGGTAGCCTTCCACAAGCTTCACACAATAAGTTGGGTGAATTTTGGCTCATTCCTCCTGACAGAGCTGGCGTAACTGAGTCAGGTTTGTAGGCCTTCTTGCTCGCACATGCTTTTTCAGTTCTGCCCACACATTTTCTATAGGATTGAGGTCAGGGCTTTGTGATGGCCACTCCAATACCTTGACTTTGTTGTCCTGAAGCCATTTTGCCACAACTTTGGAAGTATGCTTGGGGTCATTGTCCATTTGGAAGTCCCATTTGCAACCAAGCTTTAACTTCCTGACTAATCTCTTGAGATGTTGCTTCAGTATATCCACATAATTTTCCTGCCTCATGATGCCATCTATTTTGTGAAGTGCACCAGTCCCTCCTGCAGCAAAGCACCCCCACAACATGATGCTGCCACCCCCGTGCTTCACGGTTGGGATGGTGTTCTTCGGCTTGCAAGCTTCCCGCTTTTTCCTCCAAACATAACTTTGGTCATTATGGCCAAACAGTTCTAATTTTGTTTCATCAGACCAGAGGACATTTCTCCAAAAAGTGCCATCTTTGTCCCCATGTGCAGTTGCAAACTGTAGTCTGGCCTTTTTATGGCAGTTTTGGAGCAGTGGCTTCTTCCTTGCTGAGCGGCCTTTCAGGTTATGTCGATATAGGACTCGTTTTACTGTGGATATAGATACTTTTGTACCTGTTTCCTCCAGCATCTTCACAAGGTCCTTTGATGTTGTCCTGGGATTGATTTGCACTTTTCGCACCAAAGTACATTCATCTCTAGGAGACAGAACGCCTCTCCTTCCTGAGCGGTATGACGGCTGTGTGGTCCCATGGTGTTTATACTTGTGTACTATTGTTTGTACAGATGAACGTGGTACCTTCAGTCATTTGGAAATTTCTCCCAAGGGTGAAGCAGACTTGTGGAGGTCTACAATTTTTTTCTGAGGTCTTGACTGATTTCTTTTGAAATACATCCACAGGTACACCTCCAATTGACTAAACTTATGTCAATTAGCCTATCAGAACCTTCTAAAGCCATGACATAATTTTCTGGAATTTTCCAAGCTGTTTAAAGGCACAGCCAACTTAGTGTATGTGAACTTCTGACCCACTGGAATTGTGAAACAGTGAATTTTAAGTGAAATTAACACTTAAACACTTTTTCCAACAAACAATTGTTGGAAAAATGACTTGTGTCATGCACAAAGTAGATGTCCTAACCTGACTTGCCAAACTATAGTTTGTTAACAAGAAATTTGTGGAGTCGTTGAAAATTGAGTTTTAATGACTCCAACCTAAGTGTATGTAAACCTCCGATTTCAACTGTATGTAATATCTAACAAGTAATATAACAATTTCACAACAACTACCTTATACAAACAAGTGTAAAGGAATGATTAAGAATATGTACATATAAATATATGGATGAGCGATGGCCGAACGGCATAGGCAAGATACAGTAGGTGGTATAGAGTACAGTATATACATATGAGATGAGTAATGTAGGGTATGTAAACATTATATAAAGTGGCATTGTTTAAGTGACTAGTGATACATTTATTACATCCAAATGTTAGTTATAAAAGTGGCTAGAGATTGAGTCTGTCTGTTGGCAGAACCCACTCAATGTTAGTGGTGGCTGTTTAACAGTCTGATGGCCTTGAGATAGAAGCTTTTTTTCAGTCTCTCGGTCTCTGCTTTGATGCACCTGTACTGACCTCGCCTGTCCTGGAGGGCAGGTAGTTTGCCCCCGGTGATGCGTTGTGCAGACCTCACTACCCTCTGGAGAGCCTTACGGTTGTGAGCGGAGCAGTTGCTGTACCAGGCGGTGATACAGCCGGCAGGATGCTCTTGATTGTGTATCTGTAAACGTTTGTCAGTGTTTTCGGTGACAAGCCTCTGCACTTTAGTTATGAATGTGTGTCCCGCCATATGGACGCATTGTATGATACACCTGGAGCGACTGGCGGTATACTGCAGCAGGTAACTTCAGTTGTAAACTACATCAAACCACATCCACTGAACTCACTCCTGAACACAAAACTATGTGGAGATATGGGATCAGAGCATGACAATGTTCTCTTTCACACCGAGGCTTGGTGCTTATCGAGGGGGAGTGTTAGAAAGATTTTTCACTTTGAGAGAGAAACTGTTGTCATCCACAATAGATGTAAAAAAAAAAAACACATTGACTTTCAATGTAAAATAATGTGTCTCCTTGCCTATGTAACAAACAAGCTGTATTTGGTAAACTGAACGAACTGAACGTAAGCATGCAGGACAAATAGAAAAACATTCTACCGTAATCAATACATTCAGATCAGAGGAAATTATTATTATTGTAGAGAGCCTTCAAAAGCGAACCATAGCCCCTTCCCTTGGCTGTGCATGTTTCCAACACAAAACAGCATCAGTAAGTTTCCCACACCAGTGATGACTGCTCACCTCCATCGCTTGGAGGAGCACTTTGGGACCTACTTCCCAATCCGTTTGACTCTGATCCTGGCTCAGTTGACATGCCAGTAAGTGAAATCGAACAGCTGCTTGAGCTGTCATATTACCAAATGCTGCAGACAACGCATTCAAGGGTCACTACGGAGGAGTTTTGGTTCCTGACTCAAAGGGAATGCCTTCTCTCTCTGATCATTAATGCAGTGTCAAAACAAATCGGAACTCAGAACTGGGAACTCGTAAATCTCCGACTGGGAAAAATCTTTTGAATGGTAATTCAACTCGGAATTCCAACTTAGGGCTCCGACTTTCCAACGTGAAGATTACTGACTTCATGATTTGACCTGGTGTTTTTCAGAGTTCCCAGTTGTCTTGAAAGCACCAGAAAACTCATGGTTCCCTTCACCAGCTCATACCTGGGGGAAGCTGGATTCAGTGCTCTCGTCTGCATTAAAACCAAATATAGATCCAGGTTAGATGTGACAGCAGAGATGAGGTGTGCACTGTCGACCACGCCCCTGACTTTGAGAAGCTCTGACGCGACATGCATCAAGCACACCCATATCATTAGTTGTGCTGAGATAACATATATTGTCAGACTAATTTGCAATTGACTTTCATAGCCTCACGCAAAAATTATGTGATGGTGAGTTGAGAAGACAATCAGAAATACTGTAAAAACGTTTTTCATTTCACTTTCATTTCACATTTCACAGGTAGGGTTGGGAGGGGTATAGAGAGAGACAGGTAGGGTAGGGGGGAATATAGAGAGAGACAGGTAGGGTTGGGAGGGAGTTAAAGAGAGACAGGTAGAGTAGGGAGGGGTTTAGAGAGAGACAGGTAGGGTTGGGAGGGAGTTAAAGAGAGACAGGTAGAGTAGGGAGGGGTTTAGAGAGAGACAGGTAGGGTTGGGAGGGAGTTAAAGAGAGACAGGTAGAGTAGGGAGGGGTTTAGAGAGAGACAGGTAGGGTTGGGAGGGAGTTAAAGAGAGACAGGTAGAGAAGGGAGGGGTATAGAGAGAGACAGGTAGGGTTGGGAGGGAGTTAAAAAGAGACAGGTAGAGTAGGGAGGGGTATAGAGAGAGACAGGTAGGGTTGGGAGGGAGTTAAAGAGAGACAGGTAGAGTAGGGCGTGGTTTAGAGAGAGACAGGTAGGGTAGGGAGAGAGTTAAAGAGAGACAGGTAGAGTAGGGAGGGGTTTAGAGAGAGACAGGTATGGTTGGGAGGGGTTTAGAGAGAGAAAGGTAGGGTAGGGAGGGGAGGGGTATAGAGAGAGACAGGTAGGGTAGGGAGGGGTTTAGAGAGAGACAGGTAGGATGGGAGGGGTATAGAGAGAGACAGGTAGGGTCTGGAGGGGTTTAGAGAGAGACAGGTAGGGTAGGGAGGGGTATAGAGAGAGACAGGTAGGGTCTGGAGGGGTTTAGAGAGAGACAGGTAGGGTAGGGAGGGGTATAGAGAGAGACAGGTAGGGTCTGGAGGGGTTTAGAGAGAGACAGGTAGGGTAGGGAGGGGTATAGAGAGAGACAGGTAGGGTAGGGAGGGGTTTAGAGAGATACAGGTAGGGTGGGAGGGATATAGAGAGAGACAGGTAGAGTCTGGAGAGGAAAATATGTTGTGAGGGAGCGAGAAAAGGAAATGTGACAATATATGTTGAGACAGACTGAGTGAAACACAAACACACATCGACTTCTCCAGAGAATTCCTCATTACTGTGTGTGTTGAGAGATCATTGGTCTCTCTATCAGATGAAGTGGTGTGTTGTGTGTCATCTCTCTCATCTTCTATCTGAGGCTGATTAGTTGCCTGGCTTTTGGGAAAGGTCGTAGGTTATCGGCAAGGAGAGAAGGAGCTCTTCCACTTGAGCACTGTGTGTGTGTGTGTGTGTGTATGCGTGTGTGTGTGTGTGTGTGTGTGTGTGTGTGTGTGTGTGTGTGTGTGTGTGTGTGTGTGTGTGTGTGTGTGTGTGTGTGTGTGTGTGTGTGTGTGTGTGTGTGTGTGTGTGTGTGTGTGTGTGTGTGTGTGTGTGTGTGTGTGTGTGTTTGTTTACAAAAGCAGGAACAACCACAAGAACGACAGCAGAAACCTCAAAGACAGGGACCCCCCCCCCCCCACACTGGGAGGAAGTTAGTAAAAACAGGAGTTACTGTTGGAACAAAGGTACAGGACACACATGCACACGTCTACACATCTTTATGTTGTTGTTGACATTTCAGGTTCATACACACGGTACATTCTCCTGTGTGCTTCAAACATATAGGACAGAAATAAAAAGGCAACGTTTCTTTGTTGTTTTAACCATGTGGTGAGACAGCTCCTTAACACAGTGGGATGGAGGGAGAGAGGGGGGAGAGAGGGAGGGAGGGAGGGAGAGAGAGAGAGAGAGAGGTGATATATAGGATGAAGGAAATGTGTAAGGAATAGAGATGGTGGGTTTGTGTAATAGAGGAATATAGATGGAGGGGTTGTGTAATAGAGATGGAGGGGTTGTGTAACAGTGTAATAGAGATGAGGGGTTGTGTAATAGTGGAATAGAGATGGTGGGGTTGTGTAATAGTGGAATAGAGATGGGGGGGTTGTGTGATAGAGGAATAGAGATGGTGGGTTTGTGTAATAGAGATGGGGGGGTTGTGTAATAGTGGAATAGAGATGGAGGGGTTGTGTAATAGAGGAATATAGATGGAGGGGTTGTGTAATAGAGGAATAGAGATGGAGGGGTTGTGTGATAGAGGAATAGAGATGGAGGGGTTGTGTAATAGAGGAATAGAGATGGTGGGTTTGTGTAATAGTGGAATAGAGATGGAGGGGTTGTGTAATAGAGGAATAGAGATGGAGGGGTTGTGTAATAGAGGAATAGAGATGGAGGGGTTGTGTGATAGAGGAATAGAGATGGTGGGTTTGTGTAATAGAGGAATATAGATGGAGGGGTTGTGTAATAGAGGAATAGAGATGGAGGGGTTGTGTAATAGAGGAATAGAGATGAAGGGGTTGTGTAATAGTGGAATAGAGATGGTGGGTTTGTGTAATAGTGGAATAGAGATGGTGGGGTTGTGTAATAGAGGAATAGAGATGGTGGGTTGTGTAATAGAGGAATAGAGATGGATGGGTTGTGTAACAGAGGAATAAAGATGGAGGGGTTGTGTAATAGAGGAATAGAGATGGAGGGGTTGTGTGATAGAGGAATAGAGATGGTGGGTTTGTGTAATAGTGGAATAGAGATGGTGGGTTTGTGTAATAGTGGAATAGAGATGGAGGGGTTGTGTAATAGAGGAATAGAGATGGAGGGGTTGTGTGATAGAGGAATAGAGATGGTGGGTTTGTGTAATAGAGGAATATAGATGGAGGGGTTGTGTAATAGAGGAATAGAGATGGAGGGGTTGTGTAATAAAGGAATAGAGATGAGGGGTTGTGTAATAGAGGAATAGAGATGGAGGGGTTGTGTAATAGAGGAATAGAGATGGGGGGTTGTGTAATAGAGGAATAGAGATGGTGGGTTGTGTAATAGTGGAATAGAGATGGAGGGGCTGTGTAATAGTGGAATAGAGATGGAGGGGTTGTGTAATAGAGGAATAGAGATGGAGGGGTTGTGTAATAAAGGAATAGAGATGGTGGGTTTGTGTAATAGTGGAATAGAGATGGAGGGGTTGTGTAATAGAGGAATAGAGATGGAGGGGTTGTGTGAGAGGAATAGAGATGGTGGGTTTGTGTAATAGAGGAATATAGATGGAGGGGTTGTGTAATAGAGGAATAGAGATGGAGGGGTTGTGTAATAAAGGAATAGAGATGAGGGGTTGTGTAATAGAGGAATAGAGATGGAGGGGTTGTGTAATAGAGGAATAGAGATGGGGGGTTGTGTAATAGAGGAATAGAGATGGTGGGTTGTGTAATAGTGTAATAGAGATGGAGTGGTTGTGTAATAGAGGAATAGAGATGGAGGGGTTGTGTAATAAAGGAATAGAGATGGTGGGTTTGTGTAATAGTGGAATAGAGATGGAGGGGTTGTGTAATAGAGGAATAGAGATGGAGGGGTTGTGTGAGAGGAATAGAGATGGTGGGTTTGTGTAATAGAGGAATATAGATGGAGGGGTTGTGTAATAGAGGAATAGAGATGGAGGGGTTGTGTAATAAAGGAATAGAGATGAGGGGTTGTGTAATAGAGGAATAGAGATGGAGGGGTTGTGTAATAGAGGAATAGAGATGGGGGGTTGTGTAATAGAGGAATAGAGATGGTGGGTTGTGTAATAGTGGAATAGAGATGGAGGGGTTGTGTAATAGAGGAATAGAGATGGAGGGGTTGTGTGATAGAGGAATAGAGATGGAGGGGTTGTGTAATAAAGGAATAGAGATGGTGGGTTTGTGTAATAGTGGAATAGAGATGGAGGGGTTGTGTAATAGAGGAATCGAGATGGAGGGGTTGTGTAATAAAGGAATAGAGATGGAGGGGTTGTGTAATAAAGGAATAGAGATGAAGGGGTTGTGTAATAGTGGAATAGAGATGGAGGGTTGTGTAATAGAGGAATAGAGATGGTGGGGTTTTGTAATAGTGGAATAGAGATGAGGGGTTGTGTAATAGAGGAATAGAGATGGGGGTTGTGTAATAGAGGAGTAGAGATGGTGGGGTTGTGTAATAGTGGAATAGAGATGAGGGGTTGTGTAATAGAGGAATAGAGATGGAGGGGTTGTGTAATAGTGGAATAGAGATGGTGGGTTGTGTAATAGTGGAATAGAGATGGAGGGGTTGTGTAATAGAGGAATAGTGATGAGGGGTTGTGTAATAGAGGAATAGAGATGGAGGGGTTGTGTAATAGAGGAATAGAGATGGAGGGGTTGTGTAATAGAGGAATAGAGATGGAGGGGTTGTGTAATAGAGGAATAGAGATGGTGGGGTTGTGTAATAGTGGAATAGAGATGAGGGGTTGTGTAATAGAGGAGTAGAGATGGTTGGGTTGTGTAATAAAGGAATAGAGATGGAGGGGTTGTGTAATAGAGGAATAGAGATGGTGGGGTTGTATAATAGTGGAATAGAGATGAGGGGTTGTGTAATAGAGGAATAGAGATGGAGGGGTTGTGTAATAGTGGAATAGAGATGAGGGGTTGTGTAATAGAGGAATAGAGATGAAGGGGTTGTGTAATAGTGAAATACAGATGAGGGGTTGTGTAATAGTGGAATAGAGATGAGGGGTTGTGTAATAGAGGAATAGAGATGAAGGGGTTGTGTAATAGTGAAATACAGATGAGGGGTTGTGTAATAGTGGAATAGAGATGAGGGGTTGTGTAACAGAGGAATAGAGATTGGGGGCTGTGTTTAGTAAATGAGGAAGATGAACCGATGGAGAAGAGAGGGATGGATAGATGGAGTGAGGGTGGTTGGGTGAAGGGAGGTGGAATGCCATGGCCTGTGACAGCTGAGCTGTGTGTGTGTGTGTTAGCATATCTAATCTCTGCACTCTAGTCTCTCATTTCTTCTTCTCAGAAGTGACAGGTGAGCTCTGTGAAGTGCTGCAGTGTTTTTTTTGGTACTTTTTATTATTCTCTGGGAATGTCTCCCTGTCTTTCTCCCTTCCCCTCTCTCCCTCTATTTCTCTCTCTTTCCCTCTCTCTTATTGCATAAATCCAATCTGTCGCTACAGGTCCCCACGTGGCCCCTGACCCATCATCCTTTTACCCCTCCTGTTTCCCTCTCCCTCTCTTTTTAATCTTGTCATATTGTCAGCAGACCACTCAGGTACAGAAAATCCTCAAGTTTAGGATTCTCTCTCTCTCTCATGTGCCTGTGCAATGTATGTATGCATGTCCCGCTATAGTGTGTGTGTGTGTGTGTGTGTGTGTGTGTGTGTGTGTGTGTGTGTGTGTGTGTGTGTGTGTGTGTGTGTGTGTGTGTGTGTGTGTGTGTGTGTGTGTGTGTGTGTGTGTGTGTGTGTGTGTGTGTGTGTGTGTGTGTGTGTGTGTGTGTGTGTGTGTGTGTGGTCAGCTCTTCCTCCTCCGTGTGTCACTGGCACCATCGCCCTATCACATTCCGGATTGCCCATGTGCCCTCTGTGACATCACTGCCACAGCTCCCCCATGCCATGGCAACAAGGGATTATGCGTCTCTGTGTTGGAACAGAAACGCTGTCGCTAAATTGGGCAGCCCTGTTACATATTCTATCCCCTTCTGGTCTCTGATATAGGATCACTCAGAGAGAGAGAGAGATATGATATTGGAGGGAAAACATATGATTTTATTAAATCAATGTATAGTAAAAACAAAAATGGGAGGTTAAAATTGGCAACAAGCAAACAGACTTCTTCTCTCAGGGACGGGGAGTGAAACAGGGCTGCCCAATAAGTCCAACACTATTGAACATCTACATTAATGAATTGGCAAAAACATTAGAAGAATCGGCAGCACCTGGTATCACCCTACACAACACTGAAATCAAATGTCTGCTGTACGCAGATGACCTGGTGCTGCTGTCTCCCACCAAAGAGGGGTTACAGCAGCACCTAGATCGTCTTCACAGGTTCTATCAGACCTGGGCTCTGACCGTTAACCTAAAAAAAAAATATATAATGATATTCCAAAAAAGATCCGGAAATAAGGATGACAAATATAAATTCTATTTGGACACAGTTCTATTAGAACACACGAAAAACTACACATATCTAGGACTAAATATCAGCAACACAGGTAGCTTTCGCATGGCTGTGAATGAGCTGAGAGACAAAGCAAGAAGAGCATTCTATGCCATTAAAAGGAACATCAAAATCGAAATTCCATTAGAATCTGGCTCAAAATTTTTCAATCAGTTATAGAACCAATTGCTCTAAATGGCAGTGAAGTATGGGGTCCAATCTCTAAAAAGGAATTTACCAAATGGGACAAACATCCAATCGAAATACTGCATGCAGAGTTTTGCAAGACTGTATTGCAAGTGCAAAGAAAAATTCCAAATAACGCATGTAGAGCAGAATTGGGCCAATACCCCCTCATTCGAATAGAAAAAAGAGCCATCAAATCTTACAACCATCTAAAAACAAGTGTCACGCCCTGAGATATCTCTGTTTTCATTATATTTTGGTTAGGTCAGGGTGTGACTAGGGTGGGTACGTTAGTTTTGTATTGTCTAGGTGATTTGTATGTCTATGGTGGTCTGATATGGTTCCCAATCAGAGACAGTTGTTTATCGTTGTCTCTGATTGGGAATCATATTTAGGTAGCCATTTTCCCATCGTGGGTTCTTGTTCTATGTTTAGTTGCCTGTCTGCACTATTCATATTAGCTTCACGGTTTGGTTTGATGTTTTGTTAGTTTGTTCAGTGTTCATTCTTATTATAATAAAGAATGTACGCCGACCACGCTGCGCCTTGGTCCGATTCATACGACGAACGTGACAACAAGTGACCCCAAAACATTCCATCACACAGCTCTACAATGTCAAGAGATGAAACAAGAGAAGAGTCCCCTCAGCCAGCTGGTTCTGAGGCTCAGTTCACCAACCCAAACCAACCCCATAGAGCCTCAGGACAGCACTCAGAAAATCTGGCACAACCAAATCATCACAAAACGAAAAATATATCACCTATTGGAAAGACACCACAAAAAATCAAAATAAACTTCAATGCTATTTGGCTCTAAACAGACAGTACACGGTGGCAGACTATCTGACCACTGTGACTGATAGAAAACTGAGGAAAACATTGACTAGGTACAGACTCAGTGAGCACAGTCTGGCTATAGAGACCGGTCGTCACAGACAAACCTGGCTGCCCAGAGAGGACAGGCTGTGCTCACTCTGCTCCAGGGGAGAGGTAGTGACAGAGCTGCATTTCCTATCACACTGTGACAAATACTCAGACCTAAGAGAATATTTCTTTCCCAAAATTATAATTCAATACAAAGAATTTGAAACTATAAAAGCCAGAATGTGCAGTTTTGGCAGCCAAATATGTGTCCTCCAGCCACAACCTGAGGGACAGCCAGTGAGAAGTGCAAAGTAATGTCGATAATATTTCCCATCTTGTTTTGTTTTGTCTTTCATACCATGTCATGTGTCTTCTCAGTCATGTTGACACTGGTCTACTACCATTGCTTTAAAACCTCTTGGCGCACCGATCCCTTTAGCGGGATCATTTTCGTCAACATCCGCTGAATTGCAGAGTGCCAAATTCTAATTAAATTACTAAAAATATTACATTTTCATGAAATCACAAGTGCAATAAAACAAAACACAGCTTAGCTTGTTGTTAATCCACCTGGCGTGTCAGATTTAAAAAAAGCTTTACAGCGAAAGCAAATTATGCGATTATGTGAGGACAGCTCTCAGTAGACAAAACATTACAAACAGCTAGCAGCAAAGTAGATTGGTCACGAAAGTCAGAAAAGCAATAAAATGAATCGCTTACCTTTGATGATCTTCGTATGTTTGCACTCACGAGACTCCCAGTTACACAATAAATGTTTGTTTTGTTCGATAAAGATTATTTTTATATCCAAAAACCTCGATTTGGTTGGTGAGTAATCCACAGGCTCGTGCAGGTCACGACGGGCAGACAAAAATTCCAAATAGTATCCGGAAAGTTCGTAGAAACATGTCAAGAAAACATGTTTTTTCTTCAGGTTGTTTTTACAATAAATAATCGATAATATTTCAACCGGACAGTAAACTTTTCAATACAAGAGAGAAAGAAAATGTCTCGCTACCAGTGGCGCGCGCATGAACAAATCTAAGGACATCTGGCTATCCACTGACGCGATGTGATCATTCTCGCTCATTTTTCAGAATAAAAGCTTGAAACTATGTCTTAAGACTGTTCACACCCTGTGGAAGCCATAGGGAAAGGAATCTGGTTGATATCCCTTTAAAAATGGAGGATAGGCTTGCAATGGAACAGAGTAGTTTCAGAAAAACAGCACTTCCTGGTTGGATTTTCCTCAGGTTTTCGCCTGCAATATCAGTTCTGTTATACTCACAGACAATATTTTAACAGTTTTGGAAACTTTAGAGTGTTTTCTATCCTAATCTGTCAATTAAATGCATATTCTATCTTCTGGGCCTGAGAAATAGGCAGTTTACTTTGGGTACGTTTTTTATCCAACCATCAAAATACTGCCCCCTAGCTTCAAGTTAATGTATTGTTGTTCTGATTAATATTGTTGTTGTAGTTGTTGTTAAAGGTGTCACGTTCCTGACCTGTTTTCCCTTGTTTTGTATTTATTTAGTATGGTCAGGGCGTGAGTTGGGGTGGGTTGTCTATGTGTGTTTTTCTTTGTTGGTATTTTGTGTTCGGCCTGGTATGATTCTCAATCAGAGGCAGCTGTCAATCGTTGTCCCTGATTGAGAATCATACTTAGGCAGCCGGGGTTTCACGTGTGGTTTGTGGGTGTTTGTTCCTGTGTTAGTGTTTTGCCACACGGGACTGTTACGGTATGTTCGTTTGTTGTTTTGTATCGTATATTGTTTTCGTGTTCATTAAATATCATGGAAACTTACCACTCTGCACATTCGTCTTCCGATCCTTCTCGCCTCTCCTCGTCCGATGAGGAGGACGACTTAGACTGCCGTTACAAATGGTATGTCCACTACTACTATTATTATTGCTGTTGGTCCCACCATTTATTTATATATAAATATATATATATTTTATATATATATACATATTTTTATTTTACGATATGTATACTTTGACAATGTAAGTAATAATGAACTTTCCATGTCAATAAAGTCAATTGAATTGAATTGAGCGAGAGAGAGAGCATAGCTTTGCCATTGAGAAGGGTAGACAAAGAAAAACCTGCCTCCTTTTTACACATAGAAGTGAATTTGTCACAATACTTGGGCGGGGGGGGGGGGGGGGGTTGTTCACCCAATAAATCTTCTACTTGGTACTCATCCCGGATCCGGGAGCACCCTCATCAGTAAAAAAAGCTGACTAGCATAGCCTAGCATAGCGCCACAAGTAAATACTAGCATCTAAATATCATGAAATCACAAGTCCAAGACACCAGATGAAAGATACACATCTTGTGAATCCAGCCATCATTTCCGATTTTTAAAATGTTTTACAGGGAAAACACAATATGTATTTCTATTAGCTAACCACGATAGCAAAAGACCCAACCGCATATTTTCACAATTTTTTTACTGCATAGGTAGCTATCACAAATTCGACCAAATAAAGATATAAATAGTCACTAACCAAGAAACAACTTCATCAGATGACAGTCTGATAACATATTTATTGTATAGCATATGTTTTGTTCGGAAAATGTGCATATTTCAGGTATAAATTATAGTTTTACATTGCAGTAGTCTCACCAAAGCAGCTAGAATAACTACAGAAACCAACGTGAAATACCTAAATACTCATCATAAAACATTTATGAAAAATACACGGTGTACAGCAAATGAAAGACAAACATCTTGTGAATCCAGCCAATATTTCAGATTTTTTAAGTGTTTTACAGCGAAAACACAATATAGCATTATATTAGCTTACTACAATAGCCTACCACACAGCCGCATTCATTCAAGGCACGTTAGCGATAGCGAATAAACCAGCAAAATATATTATTTTTTTCACTAACCTTCTCAAACTTCATCAGATGACAGTCCTATAACATCATATTACACAATACATATATGGTTTGTTCGAAAATGTGCATATTTAGCGGTACAATTCGTGGTTGAACAATGTGAATACTAGCCAAACAGCACAAAATAATCCGGATATATTTCTGACACTCACATCATCTAATCAAATAACTAATCATATACTTTACTAAAAAATACAGGTTGGACAGCAAATGAAAGATACACTGGTTCTTAATGCAACCGCTGTGTTAGATTTTTAAAAATAACCTTATTACGACATACAGCTTACGTTATAGCGAGACAGCGCCCGAAATCTGGGCGGAATATCGTCTAAACATTTTCGACAGAAATACGAAATAATATCATAAATAGTTCCTACTATTTGATGAGCTTCCATCAGAATCTTGTACAAGGTGTCCTTTTTCCAGAATAATCGTTGTTTGGTTGTAGAATGTCGTCTTCATCTGTCGATTTAGCTATCAAAGATGGCCATGCGGCATGGAAGTGCCCAACTCACAATAACGCATAACAAAGGAAATACCGAAAATCGCAATATACTGATATAAACTGATATAACTCGGTTTAAAATAACTACCTTATTATGTTTTTAACACATATATCAAATAAAATCAGATACTATATATACTACTATATATGTATAAAATCATATATCTAAATGCTAAAACGAAAGCTTTTCTGAACGCAATGCAGAGGTTCCTCCTGCGTCAGGCCAAACGGTGAAAAGACCAGACCTTCCGTTCAAAGACGTCTTGTTCAGCCTCAGATCTAGCTAGACACCCCATTCCAACTCTCACTGCCTACTGACATCTAGTGGAAGGCGTATGCAGTGCATGTAGACCCATAGATTCCATGCAAATGAATAAACTGACCCTGGAACAGAGCCCTCGATTTCAGATTTCTCACTTCCTGACAGGAAGTTTGCTGCAAAATGAGTTCTGTTTTACTCACAGATATAATTCAAACGGTTTTAGAAACTAGAGAGTGTTTTCTATCCAATAGTAATAATAATATGCATATTGTACGAGCAAGAATTGAATTGATTTTTTACAAAGTGGAAACAGCGCCCCCCCTATTGAGAAAAGGTTTAATAATTAAAATACCCTCAAATTAAAGCGGACAGTTTGCACTTTAACTTCGTAGTCACTGTATAATTTCCAATCCAAAGTGCCGGAGTACAGAGCCAAAGCAACAAAAAATGTGTTGCTGTCCCAATACTTTTGGAGCTCACTGTATAGAGAAACAGGCCAAACCACACGACCAACAACATTGGACACTTTATGGAACACAAAGCCTTCACTATATCATCCTGGAATATCCAAGGCCTGAGGTCATCTACCTTTGGCGTAAAGAGCAGGAACCCGAACTTCACCAAAGAAATCGGTAATACAGACATCCTGTATTGTCATCCTGCAAGAAACCTGGTATAGAGGAGACGGACCCACTGGTGGCCCTCTAGGTTACAGAGAGCTGGTAGTCCCATCCACCAAACTACCAGGTGTGAAACAGGGAAGGGACGCAGGGGGTATGCTAATTTGCTATAGAGCAGACCTAACTTACTCCATTAAATGAATCAAAACAGGAACATTTTACATTTGGCTAGAAATTCAAATGGAAATGATCTTAACAGAGAAAAATGTCCTCCTGTGTGCTACCTATAATTCACAAAAAAACAGAGCAAACTAGAATGCTATTTCGCCCTAAACAGAAAGTACACAGTGGCAGAATACCTGACCACTGTGACTGACCCAAACTTAAGGAAAGCTTTGATTATGTACAGACTCAGTGAGCATAGCAGAAGGAAGGGAAGGGGGACTGGAACAGAGAGAGGGAGAAAGAGGGAGAAAGGGATGATGTTTTGGTAGGTCATGTGTAATGGTTTCAGAGCTGAGATCACAGCAGTCGAGCTAAGGCTGAGGTAATCCACTTAGACCTCACCTGCACACTCCCCTCTGAGTGAAACTCGTGATGATATGGTGCAGTATCACAAACTGTACCTCAACATATACTGTACCCCATGTATGAGCTGATACAACCACCTCATAACACAGTGTTGCATCACATAGTGTACAGTGCTGTACCACGCCTTTCGGACAACCAATACGGCTCAACCGATATGGCTCAACCGATACGGCTCAACCGATACGATTCAACCGATATGGTTCACACCAATACGGTTCACACCAATACGGCTCAACCGATATGGCTCAACCGATACGATTCAACCGATACGGTTCACACCAATACGGTTCACACCAATACGGCTCAACCGATATGGCTCAACCAATACGGCTCAACCGATACGATTCAACCGATACGGTTCACACCAATACGGTTCACACCAATACGATTCAACCGATACGGTTCACACCAATACGGTTCACACCAATACGGCTCAACCGATACGATTCAACCGATACGGTTCACACCAATGCGGATCAACCAATACCTTTCAACCTATACAGCTCAACCAATATGGTTCAACCAATGATATTCAAACAATATGATGCAACCAATACGTTTCAACCAATACTGTTCAACCAATACGGTTCAACCAATACAGATTCTTGAAAAATATCTTCTCTACCTCTTGCTACTATTTCTCCCCCTCATCCTCCCCTCCCCCTCCTCTCCTCCTCCCTCCTCTCTCTTCCTCCTTCTCCTCCTGCTCTGCTCTCCCTCCCTCCCCCTCCTACTCTGCTCTCCCTCCCCCTCCTCCTTCTCTCCTCCTCCTCCTCCCCCGCCTCCTCCTCCTCCTCTGCTCTCCCTCCCTCCCCCTCCTCCTCCCCCTCCCTCCCCTCCCCCTCCTCCTTTCCTCCTCCTCCTCTGCACTCCCTCCCTCCCCCTCCTCCTCCTCTCTACTTAACTCAAGTTACTGCTGAATTGCTGTAATTAACATTCTAATGAATAAATGGAAGGGTACCTGTTGCGTTTCACAGAAGCTTTTCTTTACGCCATGCCCGGCTAATACTGGGGGTACCGTTCACAGGCATGTGTGTGTGTGTGTGTGTGTGTGTGTGTGTGTGTGTGTGTGTGTGTGTGTGTGTGTGTGTGTGTGTGTGTGTGTGTGTGTGTGTGTGTGTGTGTGTGTGTGTATGTATGTATAAAAGCTATAATGGGAGCAGACTAGGACTCAATCAGGCGTGTGTCCCAGCAGAGCCTGATGCACCAGCCTTGTGCCAGACACACACACACACACACACACACACACACACACACACACACACACACACACACACACACACACACACACACACACACACACACACACACACACACACACACACACACACACACACACACACACACACACACACACACACACACACACACGCACACACACACACACACACACACTGCCCTCTGTCTGGCCCGCTAAGATGGAAATAGTATTGAATAGTAATAGTATTTCCTGTTAGGAAAGCAATATGTTGGCATTACCAGGTTAGGTGATGGTGAGGGTAGTGTGTGTGTGCTTGAATCTCTGTGTGTGTGTTTGCTTTCTGTATGTGTGTGTGTGTTCTATGGATATTTTTTACTTTGGATATTAAGCTAGCTGACTACCTTAATGCGGCCGTTCAGTGACACGTCTGTGTTAGATCAGCTAACAGGAAGTGACATAAGAACAGGAAGTAACATCAGAAGTGACATCAGTTGCTAAGTTTGTGTATGATGTCTGGAATGCCATGCTCCTGTTATGTCCTATGATGTCATGGCTCTCTCTCTAGTGTGATGTCTGTGACAGAGCATCCTCTCTGACTGAAGGCTTATCTATAGCTTGTTGTAGTGTAACTGGGGTTGAGAGTGATCACTTCAGCTTGTTGTTGTGTAACTGGGGTTGAGAGTGATCACTTCAGCTTGTTGTAGTGTAACGGGGGTTGAGAGTGATCACTTCAGCTTGTTGTAGTGTAACGGGGGTTGAGAGTGATCACTTCAGCTTGTTGTTGTGTAACTGGGGTTGAGAGTGATCACTTCAGCTTGTTGTAGTGTAACGGGGGTTGAGAGTGATCACTTCAGCTTGTTGTAGTGTAACGGGGGTTGAGAGTGATCACTTCAGCTTGTTGTAGTGTAACGGGGGTTGAGAGTGATCACTTCAGCTTGTTGTAGTGTAACGGGGGTTGAGAGTGATCACTTCAGCTTGTTGTAGTGTAACGGGGGTTGATAGTGATCACATCAGCTTGTTGTAGTGTAACGGGGGTTGAGAGTGATCACTTCAGCTTGTTGTAGTGTAACTGGGGTTGAGAGTGATCACTTCAGCTTGTTGTAGTGTAACTGGGGTTGAGAGTGATCACTTCAGCTTGTTGTAGTGTAACGGGGGTTGAGAGTGATCACTTCAGCTTGTTGTAGTGTAACGGGGGTTGAGAGCTACTGTTGTAGGAAGAGGAAGAGCCAGCAGTTTGACGATAGGGTGCATAGAGAGACACACATACACACACACACACACACACAAATAAATAGTATCTCTCTGTCCCTCTGTCTCTCTCTCTCCCCTCCCACCTTCCCTCTCCTACAGATGTGTATAGAAGAGATCATGCTGAGATATCTGCCAGGCAACAACTTCTCCCAGAATGCCACTAACACACCGACACACCAAGATCCCAATAGGCCAGCAGGGCTGGAACTCAGAAGAAGAAGTGGAGTGTTACAGCTACCTTCCTGAGTGTTACAGCTACCTTCCTGAGTATTACAGCTACCTTCCTGAGTGTTACAGCTACCTTCCTGAGTGTTACAGCTACCTTCCTGAGTGTTACAGCTACCTTCCTGAGTGTTACAGCTACCTTCCTGAGTGTTACAGCTACCTTCATGAGTGTTACAGCTACCTTCATGAGTGTTACAGCTACCTTCATGAGTGTTACAGCTACCTTCCTGAGTGTTACAGCTACCTTCCTGAGTGTTTCAACTACCTTCCTGAGTGTTACAGCTACCTTCCTGAGTGTTACAGCTACCTTCCTGAGTGTTACAGCTACCTTCCTGAGTGTTACAGCTACCTTCATGAGTGTTACAGCTACCTTCCTGAGTGTTACAGCTACCTTCATGAGTGTTACAGCTACCTTCATGAGTGTTACAGCTACCTTCCTGGGTGTTACAGCTACCTTCCTGAGTGTTACAGCTACCTTCCTGAGTATTACAGCTACCTTCCTGAGTGTTACAGCTACCTTCCTGAGTGTTACAGCTACCTTCCTGAGTGTTACAGCTACCTTCCTGAGTGTTACAGCTACCTTCATGAGTGTTACAGCTACCTTCATGAGTGTTACAGCTACCTTCCCGAGTGTTACAGCTACCTTCCTGAGTGTTACAGCTACCTTCCCGAGTGTTACAGCTACCTTCCTGAGTGTTACAACTACCTTCCTGAGTGTTACAGCTACCTTCCTGAGTGTTACAGCTACCTTCCTGAGTGTTACAGCTACCTTCCTGAGTGTTACAGCTACCTTCATGAGTGTTACAGCTACCTTCCTGAGTGTTACAGCTACCTTCATGAGTGTTACAGCTACCTTCCTGAGTGTTACAGCTACCTTCCTGAGTGTTACAACTACCTTCCTGAGTGTTACAGCTACCTTCCTGAGTGTTACAGCTACCTTCCTGAGTGTTACAGCTACCTTCATGAGTGTTACAGCTACCTTCCTGAGTGTTACAGCTACCTTCATGAGTGTTACAGCTACCTTCCTGAGTGTTACAGCTACCTTCCTGAGTGTTACAACTACCTTCATGAGTGTTACAGCTACCTTCCTGAGTGTTACAGCTACCTTCCTGAGTGTTACAGCTACCTTCATGAGTGTTACAGCTACCTTCCTGAGTGTTACAGCTACCTTCCTGAGTGTTACAGCTACCTTCCTGAGTGTTACAGCTACCTTCATGAGTGTTACAGCTACCTTCCTGAGTGTTACAGCTACCTTCCTGAGTGTTACAGCTACCTTCCTGAGTGTTACAGCTACCTTCCTGAGTGTTACAGCTACCTTCCTGAGTGTTACAGCTACCTTCATGAGTGTTACAGCTACCTTCATGAGTGTTACAGCTACCTTCCTGAGTGTTACAGCTACCTTCCTGAGTGTTACAGCTACCTTCCTGAGTGTTACAGCTACCTTCCTGAGTGTTACAGCTACCTTCCTGAGTGTTACAGCTACCTTTCTGAGTGTTACAGCTACCTTTCTGAGTGTTACAGCTACTTTCCTGAGTGTTACAGCTACCTTTCTGAGTGTTACAGCTACTTTCCTGAGTGTTACAGCTACCTTTCTGAGTGTTACAGCTACCTTTCTGAGTGTTACAGCTACCTTCCTGAGTGTTACAGCTACCTTCCTGAGTGTTACAGCTACCTTCCTGAGTGTTACAGCTACCTTCCTGAGTGTTACAGCTACCTTCCTGAGTGTTACAGCTACCTTCATGAGTGTTACAGCTATCTTCCTGAGTGTTACAGCTACCTTCCTGAGTGTTACAGCTACCTTCATGAGTGTTACAGCTACCTTCCTGATTATTACAGCTACCTTCATGAGTGTTAAAGCTACCTTCCTGAGTATTACAGCTACCTTCCTGAGTGTTACAGCTACCTTCCTGAGTGTTACAGCTACCTTCATGAGTGTTACAGCTACCTTCCTGAGTGTTACAGCTACCTTCCTGAGTGTTACAGCTACCTTCATGAGTGTTACAGCTACCTTCATGAGTGTTACAGCTACCTTCCTGAGTGTTACAGCTACCTTCCTGAGTGTTACAGCTACCTTTCTGAGTGTTACAGCTACCTTCCTGAGTGTTACAGCTACCTTCATGAGTGTTACAGCTACCTTCCTGAGTGTTACAGCTACCTTCATGAGTGTTACAGCTACCTTCCTGAGTGTTACAGCTTCCTTTCTGAGTGTTACAGCTACCTTTCTGAGTGTTACAGCTACCTTCCTGAGTGTTACAGCTACCTTCCTGAGTGTTACAGCTACCTTCCTGAGTGTTACAGCTACCTTCCTGAGTGTTACAGCTACCTTCATGAGTGTTACAGCTACCTTCCTGAGTGTTACAGCTACCTTCCTGAGTGTTACAGCTTCCTTTCTGAGTGTTACAGCTTCCTTTCTGAGTGTTACAGCTACCTTCCTGAGTGTTACAGCTACCTTCCTGAGTGTTACAGCTACCTTCCTGAGTGTTACAGCTACCTTCCTGAGTGTTACAGCTACCTTTCTGAGTGTTACAGCTACCTTCATGAGTGTTACAACTACCTTCATGAGTGTTACAGCTACCTTCATGAGTGTTACAGCTACCTTCCTGAGTGTTACAGCTACCTTTCTGAGTGTTACAGCTACCCTCATGAGTGTTACAGCTACCTTCCTGAGTGTTACAGCTACCTTCATGAGTGTTACAGCTACCTTCCTGAGTGTTACAGCTACCTTTCTGAGTGTTACAGCTACCTTCCTGAGTGTTACAGCTACCTTCATGAGTGTAACAGCTACCTTCCTGAGTGTTACAGCTACCTTCATGAGTGTTACAGCTACCTTCATGAGTGTTACAGCTACCTTCCTGAGTGTTACAACTACCTTCCTGAGTGTTACAGCTACCTTCCTGAGTGTTACAGCTACCTTCCTGAGTGTTACAGCTACCTTCATGAGTGTTACAGCTACCTTCCTGAGTGTTACAGCTACCTTCCTGAGTGTTACAGCTACCTTCATGAGTGTTACAGCTACCTTCATGAGTGTTACAGCTACCTTCCTGAGTGTTACAGCTACCTTCATGAGTGTTACAGCTACCTTCCTGAGTGTTACAGCTACCTTTCTGAGTGTTACAGCTACCATCATGAGTGTTACAGCTACCTTCCTGAGTGTTACAGCTACCTTCATGAGTGTTACAGCTACCTTCCTGAGTGTTACAGCTACCTTTCTGAGTGTTACAGCTACCTTCCTGAGTGTTACAGCTACCTTCATGAGTGTTACAGCTACCTTCCTGAGTGTTACAGCTACCTTCATGAGTGTTACAGCTACCTTCATGAGTGTTACAGCTACCTTCCTGAGTGTTACAACTACCTTCCTGAGTGTTACAGCTACCTTCCTGAGTGTTACAGCTACCTTCCTGAGTGTTACAGCTACCTTCCTGAGTGTTACAGCTACCTTCCTGAGTGTTACAGCTACCTTTCTGAGTGTTACAGCTACCTTCATGAGTGTTACAGCTACCTTCATGAGTGTTACAGCTACCTTCATGAGTGTTACAGCTACCTTCCTGAGTGTTACAGCTACCTTTCTGAGTGTTACAGCTACCCTCATGAGTGTTACAGCTACCTTCCTGAGTGTTACAGCTACCTTCATGAGTGTTACAGCTACCTTCCTGAGTGTTACAGCTACCTTTCTGAGTGTTACAGCTACCTTCCTGAGTGTTACAGCTACCTTCATGAGTGTTACAGCTACCTTCCTGAGTGTTACAGCTACCTTCATGAGTGTTACAGCTACCTTCCTGAGTGTTACAGCTACCTTCCTGAGTGTTACAACTACCTTCCTGAGTGTTACAGCTACCTTCCTGAGTGTTACAGCTACCTTCCTGAGTGTTACAGCTACCTTCATGAGTGTTACAGCTACCTTCCTGAGTGTTACAGCTACCTTCATGAGTGTTACAGCTACCTTCCTGAGTGTTACAGCTACCTTCCTGAGTGTTACAACTACCTTCATGAGTGTTACAGCTACCTTCCTGAGTGTTACAGCTACCTTCATGAGTGTTACAGCTACCTTCCTGAGTGTTACAGCTACCTTCCTGAGTGTTACAGCTACCTTCCTGAGTGTTACAGCTACCTTCATGAGTGTTACAGCTACCTTCCTGAGTGTTACAGCTACCTTCCTGAGTGTTACAGCTACCTTCCTGAGTGTTACAGCTACCTTCCTGAGTGTTACAGCTACCTTTCTGAGTGTTACAGCTACCATCATGAGTGTTACAGCTACCTTCCTGAGTGTTACAGCTACCTTCATGAGTGTTACAGCTACCTTCCTGAGTGTTACAGCTACCTTTCTGAGTGTTACAGCTACCTTCATGAGTGTTACAGCTACCTTCCTGAGTGTTACAGCTACCTTCATGAGTGTTACAGCTACCTTCCTGAGTGTTACAGCTACCTTCATGAGTGTTACAGCTACCTTCATGAGTGTTACAGCTACCTTCCTGAGTGTTACAACTACCTTCCTGAGTGTTACAGCTACCTTCCTGAGTGTTACAGCTACCTTCCTGAGTGTTACAGCTACCTTCATGAGTGTTACAGCTACCTTCCTGAGTGTTACAGCTACCTTCATGAGTGTTACAGCTACCTTCCTGAGTGTTACAGCTACCTTCCTGAGTGTTACAACTACCTTCATGAGTGTTACAGCTAACTTCCTGAGTGTTACAGCTACCTTCCTGAGTGTTACAGCTACCTTCATGAGTGTTACAGCTACCTTCCTGAGTGTTACAACTACCTTCCTGAGTGTTACAGCTACCTTCCTGAGTGTTACAGCTACCTTCCTGAGTGTTACAGCTACCTTCCTGAGTGTTACAGCTACCTTCCTGAGTGTTACAGCTACCTTCATGAGTGTTACAGCTACCTTCATGAGTGTTACAGCTACCTTCATGAGTGTTACAGCTACCTTCCTGAGTGTTACAGCTACCTTCATGAGTGTTACAGCTACCTTCATGAGTGTTACAGCTACCTTCATGAGTGTTACAGCTACCTTCCTGAGTGTTACAGCTACCTTTCTGAGTGTTACAGCTACCTTCCTGAGTGTTACAGCTACCTTCATGAGTGTTACAGCTACCTTCCTGAGTGTTACAGCTACCTTCATGAGTGTTACAGCTACCTTCATGAGTGTTACAGCTACCTTCCTGAGTGTTACAACTACCTTCCTGAGTGTTACAGCTACCTTCCTGAGTGTTACAGCTACCTTCATGAGTGTTACAGCTACCTTCCTGAGTGTTACAGCTACCTTCATGAGTGTTACAGCTACCTTCCTGAGTGTTACAGCTACCTTCCTGAGTGTTACAACTACCTTCATGAGTGTTACAGCTACCTTCCTGAGTGTTACAGCTACCTTCATGAGTGTTACAGCTACCTTCCTGAGTGTTACAGCTACCTTCCTGAGTGTTACAGCTACCTTCCTGAGTGTTACAGCTACCTTCATGAGTGTTACAGCTACCTTCCTGAGTGTTACAGCTACCTTCCTGAGTGTTACAGCTACCTTCCTGAGTGTTACAGCTACCTTCCTGAGTGTTACAGCTACCTTTCTGAGTGTTACAGCTACCATCATGAGTGTTACAGCTACCTTCCTGAGTGTTACAGCTACCTTCATGAGTGTTACAGCTACCTTCCTGAGTGTTACAGCTACCTTTCTGAGTGTTACAGCTACCTTCATGAGTGTTACAGCTACCTTCCTGAGTGTTACAGCTACCTTCATGAGTGTTACAGCTACCTTCCTGAGTGTTACAGCTACCTTCATGAGTGTTACAGCTACCTTCATGAGTGTTACAGCTACCTTCCTGAGTGTTACAACTACCTTCCTGAGTGTTACAGCTACCTTCCTGAGTGTTACAGCTACCTTCCTGAGTGTTACAGCTACCTTCATGAGTGTTACAGCTACCTTCCTGAGTGTTACAGCTACCTTCATGAGTGTTACAGCTACCTTCCTGAGTGTTACAGCTACCTTCCTGAGTGTTACAACTACCTTCATGAGTGTTACAGCTAACTTCCTGAGTGTTACAGCTACCTTCCTGAGTGTTACAGCTACCTTCATGAGTGTTACAGCTACCTTCCTGAGTGTTACAACTACCTTCCTGAGTGTTACAGCTACCTTCCTGAGTGTTACAGCTACCTTCCTGAGTGTTACAGCTACCTTCCTGAGTGTTACAGCTACCTTCCTGAGTGTTACAGCTACCTTCATGAGTGTTACAGCTACCTTCCTGAGTGTTACAGCTACCTTCCTGAGTGTTACAGCTACCTTCCTGAGTGTTACAGCTACCTTCCTGAGTGTTACAGCTACCTTCCTGAGTGTTACAGCTACCTTCATGAGTGTTACAGCTACCTTCATGAGTGTTACAGCTACCTTCCTGAGTGTTACAGCTACCTTCCTGAGTGTTACAGCTACCTTCCTGAGTGTTACAGCTACCTTCCTGAGTGTTACAGCTACCTTCCTGAGTGTTACAGCTACCTTTCTGAGTGTTACAGCTACCTTTCTGAGTGTTACAGCTACTTTCCTGAGTGTTACAGCTACCTTTCTGAGTGTTACAGCTACCTTCCTGAGTGTTACAGCTACCTTCCTGAGTGTTACAGCTACCTTCCTGAGTGTTACAGCTACCTTCCTGAGTGTTACAGCTACCTTCCTGAGTGTTACAGCTACCTTCCTGAGTGTTACAGCTACCTTTCTGAGTGTTACAGCTACCTTTCTGAGTGTTACAGCTACTTTCCTGAGTGTTACAGCTACCTTTCTGAGTGTTACAGCTACCTTCCTGAGTGTTACAGCTACCTTCCTGAGTGTTACAGCTACCTTTCTGAGTGTTACAGCTACCTTCCTGAGTGTTACAGCTACCTTCCTGAGTGTTACAGCTACCTTCCTGAGTGTTACAGCTACCTTTCTGAGTGTTACAGCTACCTTTCTGAGTGTTACAGCTACTTTCCTGAGTGTTACAGCTACCTTTCTGAGTGTTACAGCTACCTTCCTGAGTGTTACAGCTACCTTCCTGAGTGTTACAGCTACCTTTCTGAGTGTTACAGCTACCTTCCTGAGTGTTACAGCTACCTTCCTGAGTGTTACAGCTACCTTCCTGAGTATTACAGCTACCTTCCTGAGTGTTACAGCTACCTTTCTGAGTGTTACAGCTACCTTCATGAGTGTTACAGCTACCTTCATGAGTGTTACAGCTACCTTCCTGAGTGTTACAGCTACCTTCCTGAGTGTTACAGCTACCTTCCTGAGTGTTACAGCTACCTTCCTGAGTGTTACAGCTACCTTCCTGAGTGTTACAGCTACCTTTCTGAGTGTTACAGCTACCTTTCTGAGTGTTACAGCTACTTTCCTGAGTGTTACAGCTACCTTTCTGAGTGTTACAGCTACCTTCCTGAGTGTTACAGCTACCTTCCTGAGTGTTACAGCTACCTTCCTGAGTGTTACAGCTACCTTCCTGAGTGTTACAGCTACCTTCCTGAGTGTTACAGCTACCTTCCTGAGTGTTACAGCTACCTTTCTGAGTGTTACAGCTACCTTTCTGAGTGTTACAGCTACTTTCCTGAGTGTTACAGCTACCTTTCTGAGTGTTACAGCTACCTTCCTGAGTGTTACAGCTACCTTCCTGAGTGTTACAGCTACCTTCCTGAGTGTTACAGCTACCTTCATGAGTGTTACAGCTACCTTCCTGATTATTACAGCTACCTTCATGAGTGTTACAGCTACCTTCCTGAGTATTACAGCTATCTTCCTGAGTGTTACAGCTACCTTCCTGAGTGTTACAGCTACCTTCCTGAGTGTTACAGCTACCTTCCTGAGTGTTACAGCTACCTTCATGAGTGTTACAGCTACCTTCATGAGTGTTACAGCTACCTTCCTGAGTGTTACAGCTACCTTCCTGAGTGTTACAGCTACCTTCCTGAGTATTACAGCTACCTTCCTGAGTGTTACAGCTACCTTTCTGAGTGTTACAGCTACCTTCCTGAGTGTTACAGCTACCTTCCTGAGTGTTACAGCTACCTTCCTGAGTATTACAGCTACCTTCCTGAGTGTTACAGCTACCTTTCTGAGTGTTACAGCTACCTTCCTGAGTGTTACAGCTACCTTCCTGAGTGTTACAGCTACCTTCCTGAGTGTTACAGCTACCTTCCTGAGTGTTACAGCTACCTTTCTGAGTGTTACAGCTACCTTCCTGAGTGTTACAGCTACCTTTCTGAGTGTTACAGCTACCTTTCTGAGTGTTACAGCTACCTTCCTCAGTGTTACAGCTACCTTCCTGAGTGTTACAGCTACCTTCCTGAGTGTTACAGCTACCTTCCTGAGTGTTACAACTACCTTCCTGAGTGTTACAGCTACCTTCCTGAGTGTTACAGCTACCTTCCTGAGTGTTACAGCTACCTTCATGAGTGTTACAGCTACCTTCCTGATTATTACAGCTACCTTCATGAGTGTTACAGCTACCTTCCTGAGTATTACAGCTATCTTCCTGAGTGTTACAGCTACCTTCCTGAGTGTTACAGCTACCTTCCTGAGTGTTACAGCTACCTTCCTGAGTGTTACAGCTACCTTCATGAGTGTTACAGCTACCTTCATGAGTGTTACAGCTACCTTCCTGAGTGTTACAGCTACCTTCCTGAGTGTTACAGCTACCTTCCTGAGTATTACAGCTACCTTCCTGAGTGTTACAGCTACCTTTCTGAGTGTTACAGCTACCTTCCTGAGTGTTACAGCTACCTTCCTGAGTGTTACAGCTACCTTCATGAGTGTTACAGCTACCTTCCTTAGTGTTACAGCTACCTTCCTGAGTGTTACAGCTACCTTCCTGAGTGTTACAGCTACCTTCATGAGTGTTACAGCTACCTTCCTGAGTGTTACAGCTTCCTTTCTGAGTGTTACAGCTACCTTTCTGAGTGTTACAGCTACCTTCCTGAGTGTTACAGCTACCTTCCTGAGTGTTACAGCTACCTTCCTGAGTGTTACAGCTACCTTCCTGAGTGTTACAGCTACCTTCCTGAGTGTTACAGCTACCTTTCTGAGTGTTACAGCTACCTTTCTGAGTGTTACAGCTACTTTCCTGAGTGTTACAGCTACCTTTCTGAGTGTTACAGCTACCTTCCTGAGTGTTACAGCTACCTTCCTGAGTGTTACAGCTACCTTCCTGAGTGTTACAGCTACCTTCCTGAGTGTTACAGCTACCTTCCTGAGTGTTACAGCTACCTTCCTGAGTGTTACAGCTACCTTTCTGAGTGTTACAGCTACCTTTCTGAGTGTTACAGCTACTTTCCTGAGTGTTACAGCTACCTTTCTGAGTGTTACAGCTACCTTCCTGAGTGTTACAGCTACCTTCCTGAGTATTACAGCTACCTTCCTGAGTGTTACAGCTACCTTTCTGAGTGTTACAGCTACCTTCCTGAGTGTTACAGCTACCTTCCTGAGTGTTACAGCTACCTTCCTGAGTGTTACAGCTACCTTCCTGAGTGTTACAGCTACCTTCCTGAGTGTTACAGCTACCTTTCTGAGTGTTACAGCTACCTTCCTGAGTGTTACAGCTACCTTTCTGAGTGTTACAGCTACCTTTCTGAGTGTTACAGCTACCTTCCTCAGTGTTACAGCTACCTTCCTGAGTGTTACAGCTACCTTCATGAGTGTTACAGCTACCTTCCTGAGTGTTACAACTACCTTCCTGAGTGTTACAGCTACCTTCCTGAGTGTTACAGCTACCTTCCTGAGTGTTACAGCTACCTTCATGAGTGTTACAGCTACCTTCCTGATTATTACAGCTACCTTCATGAGTGTTACAGCTACCTTCCTGAGTATTACAGCTATCTTCCTGAGTGTTACAGCTACCTTCCTGAGTGTTACAGCTACCTTCCTGAGTGTTACAGCTACCTTCCTGAGTGTTACAGCTACCTTCATGAGTGTTACAGCTACCTTCATGAGTGTTACAGCTACCTTCCTGAGTGTTACAGCTACCTTCCTGAGTGTTACAGCTACCTTCCTGAGTATTACAGCTACCTTCCTGAGTGTTACAGCTACCTTTCTGAGTGTTACAGCTACCTTCCTGAGTGTTACAGCTACCTTCCTGAGTGTTACAGCTACCTTCATGAGTGTTACAGCTACCTTCCTTAGTGTTACAGCTACCTTCCTGAGTGTTACAGCTACCTTCCTGAGTGTTACAGCTACCTTCATGAGTGTTACAGCTACCTTCCTGAGTGTTACAGCTTCCTTTCTGAGTGTTACAGCTACCTTTCTGAGTGTTACAGCTACCTTCCTGAGTGTTACAGCTACCTTCCTGAGTGTTACAGCTACCTTCCTGAGTGTTACAGCTACCTTCCTGAGTGTTACAGCTACCTTCCTGAGTGTTACAGCTACCTTCATGAGTGTTACAGCTACCTTCCTGAGTGTTACAGCTACCTTCCTGAGTGTTACAGCTTCCTTTCTGAGTGTTACAGCTTCCTTTCTGAGTGTTACAGCTACCTTCCTGAGTGTTACAGCTACCTTCCTGAGTGTTACAGCTACCTTCCTGAGTGTTACAGCTACCTTCCTGAGTGTTACAGCTACCTTTCTGAGTGTTACAGCTACCTTCATGAGTGTTATAGCTACCTTCATGAGTGTTACAGCTACCTTCATGAGTGTTACAGCTACCTTCCTGAGTGTTACAGCTACCTTTCTGAGTGTTACAGCTACCCTCATGAGTGTTACAGCTACCTTCCTGAGTGTTACAGCTACCTTCATGAGTGTTACAGCTACCTTCCTGAGTGTTACAGCTACCTTTCTGAGTGTTACAACTACCTTCCTGAGTGTTACAGCTACCTTCATGAGTGTTACAGCTACCTTCATGAGTGTTACAGCTACCTTCCTGAGTTTTACAGCTACCTTCCTGAGTGTTACAGCTACCTTCCTGAGTGTTACAGCTACCTTCCTGGGTGTTACAGCTACCTTCCTGAGTGTTACAGCTACCTTCCTGAGTGTTACAGCTACCTTCCTGAGTGTTACAGCTACCTTCCTGAGTGTTACAACTACCTTTCTGAGTGTTACAACTACCTTTCTGAGTGTTACAGCTACCTCCCTGAGTGTTACAGCTACCTTCCTGAGTGTTACAGCTACCTTCCTGAGTGTTACAGCTACCTTCCTGAGTGTTACAGCTACCTTCCTGAGTGTTATAGCTACCTTCCTGAGTGTTACAGCTACCTTCCTGAGTGTTACAGCTACCTTCCTGAGTGTTACAACTACCTTTCTGAGTGTTACAACTACATTTCTGAGTGTTACAGCTACCTTCCTGAGTGTTACAGCTACCTTCCTGAGTGTTACAACTACCTTCCTGAGTGTTACAGCTACCTTTCTGAGTGTTACAGCTACCTCCCTGAGTGTTACAGCTACCTTCCTGAGTGTTACAGCTACCTTCCTGAGTGTTACAGCTACCTTCCTGAGTGTTACAGCTACCTTCCTGAGTGTTACAGCTACCTTCCTGAGTGTTACAGCTTCCTTTCTGAGTGTTACAGCTACCTTTCTGAGTGTTACAGCTACCTTCCTGAGTGTTACAGCTACCTTCCTGAGTGTTACAGCTACCTTCCTGAGTGTTACAGCTACCTTCATGAGTGTTACAGCTACCTTCATGAGTGTTACAGCTACCTTCCTGAGTGTTACAGCTACCTTCCTGAGTGTTACAGCTTCCTTTCTGAGTGTTACAGCTTCCTTTCTGAGTGTTACAGCTACCTTCCTGAGTGTTACAGCTACCTTCCTGAGTGTTACAGCTACCTTCCTGAGTGTTACAGCTACCTTCCTGAGTGTTACAGCTACCTTTCTGAGTGTTACAGCTACCTTCATGAGTGTTACAGCTACCTTCATGAGTGTTACAGCTACCTTCCTGAGTGTTACAGCTACCTTTCTGAGTGTTACAGCTACCCTCATGAGTGTTACAGCTACCTTCCTGAGTGTTACAGCTACCTTCATGAGTGTTACAGCTACCTTCCTGAGTGTTACAGCTACCTTTCTGAGTGTTACAACTACCTTCCTGAGTGTTACAGCTACCTTCATGAGTGTTACAGCTACCTTCATGAGTGTTACAGCTACCTTCCTGAGTTTTACAGCTACCTTCCTGAGTGTTACAGCTACCTTCCTGAGTGTTACAGCTACCTTCCTGGGTGTTACAGCTACCTTCCTGAGTGTTACAGCTACCTTCCTGAGTGTTACAGCTACCTTCCTGAGTGTTACAGCTACCTTCCTGAGTGTTACAGCTACCTTCCTGAGTGTTACAACTACCTTTCTGAGTGTTACAACTACCTTTCTGAGTGTTACAGCTACCTCCCTGAGTGTTACAGCTACCTTCCTGAGTGTTACAGCTACCTTCCTGAGTGTTACAGCTACCTTCCTGAGTGTTACAGCTACCTTCCTGAGTGTTACAGCTACCTTCCTGAGTGTTACAGCTACCTTCCTGAGTGTTACAGCTACCTTCCTGAGTGTTACAACTACCTTTCTGAGTGTTACAACTACATTTCTGAGTGTTACAGCTACCTTCCTGAGTGTTACAGCTACCTTCCTGAGTGTTACAACTACCTTCCTGAGTGTTACAGCTACCTTTCTGAGTGTTACAGCTACCTTCCTGAGTGTTACAGCTACCTTCCTGAGTGTTACAGCCTCCTTCCTGATTATTACAGCTACCTTCATGAGTGTTACAGCTAACTTCCTGAGTATTACAGCTACATTCCTGAGTGTTACAGCTACCTTCCTGAGTGTTACAGCTACCTTCCTGAGTGTTACAGCTTCCTTTCTGAGTGTTACAGCTACCTTTCTGAGTGTTACAGCTACCTTCCTGAGTGTTACAGCTACCTTCCTGAGTGTTACAGCTACCTTCCTGAGTGTTACAGCTACCTTCCTGAGTGTTACAGCTACCTTCATGAGTGTTACAGCTACCTTCCTGAGTGTTACAGCTACCTTCCTGAGTGTTACAGCTTCCTTTCTGAGTGTTACAGCTTCCTTTCTGAGTGTTACAGCTACCTTCCTGAGTGTTACAGCTACCTTCCTGAGTGTTACAGCTACCTTCCTGAGTGTTACAGCTACCTTCCTGAGTGTTACAGCTACCTTTCTGAGTGTTACAGCTACCTTCATGAGTGTTACAGCTACCTTCATGAGTGTTACAGCTACCTTCCTGAGTGTTACAGCTACCTTCCTGAGTGTTACAGCTACCTTTCTGAGTGTTACAGCTACCCTCATGAGTGTTACAGCTACCTTCCTGAGTGTTACAGCTACCTTCATGAGTGTTACAGCTACCTTCCTGAGTGTTACAGCTACCTTTCTGAGTGTTACAACTACCTTCCTGAGTGTTACAGCTACCTTCATGAGTGTTACAGCTACCTTCATGAGTGTTACAGCTACCTTCCTGAGTTTTACAGCTACCTTCCTGAGTGTTACAGCTACCTTCCTGAGTGTTACAGCTACCTTCCTGAGTGTTACAGCTACCTTCCTGAGTGTTACAGCTACCTTCCTGAGTGTTACAGCTACCTTCCTGAGTGTTACAGCTACCTTCCTGAGTGTTACAACTACCTTTCTGAGTGTTACAACTACCTTTCTGAGTGTTACAGCTACCTTCCTGAGTGTTACAGCTACCTTCCTGAGTGTTACAACTACCTTTCTGAGTGTTACAACTACCTTTCTGAGTGTTACAACTACCTTTCTGAGTGTTACAGCTACCTTCCTGAGTGTTACAGCTACCTTCCTGAGTGTTACAGCTACATTCCCGAGTGTTACAGCTACCTTCCTGAGTGTTACAGCTACCTTCATGAGTGTTACAGCTACCTTCCTGAGTATTACAGCTACCTTCCTGAGTGTTACAGCTACCTTTCTGAGTGTTACAGCTACCTTTCTGAGTGTTACAGCTACCTTTCTGAGTGTTACAGCTACCTTCCTGAGTGTTACAGCTACCTTCCTGAGTGTTACAGCTACCTTCCTGAGTGTTACAGCTACCTTTCTGAGTGTTACAGCTACCTTCCTGAGTGTTACAGCTACCTTCCTGAGTGTTACAGCTACCTTCCTGAGTGTTACAGCTACCTTCCTGAGTGTTACAGCTACCTTCCTGAGCATAACAGCTACCTTCCTGAGTGTTACAGCTACCTTCCTGAGTGTTACAGCTACCTTTCTGAGTGTTACAGCTACCTTCCTGAGTATTACAGCTACCTTCCTGAGTGTTACAGCTAACTTCCTGAGTGTTACAGCTACCTTCCTGAGTGTTACAGCTACCTTCCTGAGTGTTACAGCTACCTTCCTGAGTGTTACAGCTACCTTCCTGAGTGTTACAGCTACCTCTCCAAAGACCCTCAAATCAGCCCTGGAATCATTGTAATTACTACTAGTCTGCTAGCATTGATCTTTTGTCTGTCTCTTTTCCCTTTTTAAGAAAAGCTTTCAAAACTCACTCTAAAAGAGTCATCCAAACAGCAAACAAACTACAAATATGAGAAACAACCATAAAGGAATATGTACTGTTGTACAGCCCGAAGCCTCATTCAGAAAATTACCAGAAGTGCTGATCTAGGATCTGTTTATCCTTTTAGATCATGATGAATAAGGATTAAATGGACAGGGGGGACCTGTTCCTAGATCAGCACTCCTACACTGAGTCCCTTTATGAATACGGCCCAGAGTGATTAACCAACCCTCTATGGTTATAAAATACAGCAGAAGGAAGAGGCACAGACCACATTGTTAAACAATTTACATTTCCTCTGGAATTTATATATCTCTCTTTCTGTGTCTGTTATCTCCTTGTAGAGTGTGGGTGTGTGTGTCTGTGTGTGTGTAAAGCAGATAACTTCCTCTCCTCTTAGTAGAGACATGTCCAGCCTTATCCAAGCTTAGGGAGCTGCTGGGACCACACAGGCACACACACAACAACAGACACAACACACTGTGTTACCCTACATTGTTCCTGACACACAACAACAGACACAACACACTGTGTTACCCTACATTGTTCCTGACACACAACAACAGACACAACACACTGGGAGGGAGGAGGAGGAGGGGAGGAAAGGAGGAGGAGGGGGAGGGGGGAGGAAAGGAGGAGGAGGGGGGAGGAAATGAGGAGGAGGGGGGAGGAAATGAGGAGGATGGGGAGGAGAAGAGAGGGAGTGTGGAAGGAGGAGAGGAGGAGGGAGTGTGGAAGGAGGAGAGGAGGAGGGAGTGTGGAAGGAGGAGAGGAGGAGGGAGTGTGGAAGGAGGAGAGGAGGAGGGAGTGTGGAAGGAGGAGAGGAGGAGGGAGTGTAGAAGGAGGAGAGGAGGAGGGAGAGTAGAAGGAGGAGAGGAGGAGGGAGAGTAGATGGAGGAGAGGAGGAGGGAGTGTAGAAGGAGGAGAGGAGGAGGGAATGTGGAAGGAGGAGAGGAGGAGGGAGTGTAGAAGGGAGGAAAGGAGGAGGGAGTGTAGAAGGAGGAGAGGAGGAGGGAGAGTAGATGGAGGAGAGGAGGAGGGAGTGTAGAAGGAGGAGAGGAGGAGGGAATGTGGAAGGAGGAGAGGAGGAGGGAGTGTAGAAGGGAGGAAAGGAGGAGGGAGTGTAGAAGGAGGAGAGGAGGAGGGAGGAGGAGCGGAGGAGAAGAGGAGGGGAGGAAGGGAGGAAGGAGAGGAGGGAGGAAGGAGGGAGTATAGAAAGGAGGAGAGAAGGAAGGAGTGTTGAAGGGAGGAGAGGAGGGGGGAGTGTAGAAGGGAGGAGAGGAGGGAGGAGTGTAGAAGGGAGGAAAGGAGGGAGGAGAGGTGGAAGGAGGAGAGGAAGACAGAGAAGAGGAAGGAGAGGAGGGAGGAAGGAGAGGAGGGAGGAAGGAGGGAGTATAGAAAGGAGGAGAGAAGGAAGGAGTGTTGAAGGGAGGAGAGGAGGGGGGAGTGTAGAAGGGAGGAGAGGAGGGAGGAGTGTAAAAGGACAAGAGGAGGAGTGAGGAGAGGTGGAAGGAGGAGAGGAGGAGGGAGTGTTGAAGGGAGGAGAGGAGGAGGGAGTGTAGAAGAGAGGAGAGGAGGGAGGATAGGTGGAAGGAGGATAGGAGGAGGAGGAAGGAGTGTAAAAGGACAACATGACGAAGAAGAGGAGGGAGTGGAGGAGGAAGGAAGGAGGGAGTATAGAAAAGAGGAGAAGGAAGGAGTGTTGAAGGGAGGAGAGGAGGAGGGAGTGTGGGAGAAAAAATCCTTTAAAAAAAAGGAGAGAGATGTGAAGTAGCTACAACAGAACACAGAGCCTTCACTCTTCCCCATGGAAAAGGCTTCACTCTTCCCCATGGAAAAGGCTTCATTCTTCCCCATGGAAAAGGCTTCACTCTTCCCCATGGAAAAGGCTTCACTCTTCCCCATGGAAAAGGCTTCACTCTTCCCCATGGAAAAGGCTTCACTCTTCCCCATGGAAAAGGCTTCATTCTTCCCCATGGAAAAGGCTTCACTCTTCCCCATGGAAAAGGCTTCACTCTTCCCCATGGAAAAGGCTTCACTCTTCCCCATGGAAAAGGCTTCACTCTTCCCCATGGAAAAGGCTTCACTCTTCCCCATGGAAAAGGAGAATCGTGCTCCAGCGCTGTAGATCTAACTGGATCTGTTTGTATCTGTACCCCCTTTCTTCAAGCAGCACAGCAGCTCTAGTCTAGATTCCTACACAAAGCCAGCTCGCAAATTACTTTAAAAACACAAATTCCCAGCAGCACTTCTGAGTTCCAACCGATTGTGAAAGACGGGACTGCGCTGGGGTCTCTAGGGCCCAACGGAGAACAGGAAGAACTTTTATCCTCCCGTATTCGCGTGTGTGAAGATAAAGGCCTTTCATCCTTCAGTCTGTGACAAAGAAAACAGGGTTTCAGCGAGGAGGCAAAGATACGTGTTTTAGGGTACAGAGTATTGTACCACCTTTCATCTTATCCCCTTTTTACTTCCCATTTCTCACTTCACCCCTCTCCTCTCTCGGTACTCTCTCTTCCCCTTTACGCATCAGAATTAGCAACATTCTGCTATGAAGAGAGAAGGGGGAGACCGTGAAATTGGTGTGTGTGTTTGTGTCAGTTTGTGTCTGCTATGAAGAGAGAAGGGGGAGACAGTGAAATTGGAGTGTGTGTTTGTGTCAGTTTGTGTCTGCTATGAAGAGAGAAGGGGGAGACAGTGAAATTGGAGTGTGTGTTTGTGTCAGTTTGTGTCTGCTATGAAGAGAGCAGACAGTGGTTGTTTCATATTTCTGGTTTGATCAGAGAGGCTTGACACCACACTGATGGGTTCCCATGGGGCATAACAACGTAAGATGTGAGCAGTAGCACAGGCCCCCTCTGACTGTGGCAGGTAGAGAGAGAGTGAGGGGCTAGAGGGAGATGTGAGCAGTAGCACAGGCCCCCTCTGACTGTGGCAGGTAGAGAGAGAGTGAGCGAGAGAGCAAGAGAAAGAGAGAGAGAGAGAGAACGAGTGAGAGAGAGAGAGAGAGCGAGGGGCTAGAGGGAGATGTGAGTGTGTGCAAGCAACTGCTCAGTGATTCTGACTCTCTTTCTACTCTCCTCTCTCACGTTGTTTCTCCCTCCTTCGTTCCTCCTCTCCTCTTTCTCTCCCACCTTCTCTCCCCCTTCTCTTCCTTCGCTCCCTCCTCTCTCCCTCTCCCTCCTTCTATACCTCCTCTCCCTCCTCTCCTCTTTCTCTCCCACCTTCTCTCCCTCTCCCTCCTTCTATACCTCCTCTCCTCTTTCTCTCCCACCTTCTCTCCCTCTCCCTCCTTCTATACCTCCTCTCCTTTCTCTCCCTTCGCTCCCTCCTTCTCTCCCTCTCCCTCCTTCTATACCTCCGCTCCCTCCTCTCCCTCATCTTCTTTATGTGTGTGTTTTGATGTTCCCTCCCCCAGGTCAGTGAAATGAGTTAGTAATGGAGTCTGTGTGAGATCCAGGCGACCCCATGCCGCTCCCCAGACTCATCCCAGGCAGGGGCCTGTCTCCTGGGCTAGAGAGAGCATGGCAGCTCACTGTTAGACCCCGGCCTCCAGGGGTGGATCATTTCACTGGTGGCAGGGGGCTGATTCCTCCTCTGCATTCACATTACAAGGCCGGCAGTATCTCACAACCCACCTTAGATCATTTAACACACACACACACACCGTTACTACCTGAGGACCCTCTGTCCACCTCCAATCCTCCCTGACGTTTCTCTTCATGTGTGATGTCACGTAAGGAAACACAGCAGATATTTCATCTTCCTGCTTTATTCTTCTTTTAATCGCACGCACGCACACACACAGGCACGCACGCACGCACGCACCCACACCGATAATGTAATTAGGTATGAATGGATCAGTCTAGTGTAACCAGCTGTAATGTACTGAATGAACAGTCTCTCTCCCTGTTTTCTGTGGGAGCTCTGGACCCAGTCTGTTCCACATTGACAGAGTAGAAGCAGTGTTGTTTTGGCATGCACCTCTCTTTTTACACACATGGTGGATATGTGCTGTGTGTGTGTGTGTGTGTGTGTGTGTGTGTGTGTGTGTGTGTGTGTGTGTGTGTGTGTGTGTGTGTGTGTGTGTGTGTGTGTGTGTGTGTGTGTGTGTGTGTGTGTGTGTGTGTGTGTGTGTGTGTGTGTGCACACACGTGTGCATGTGTGTGTGTGTGTGTGTGTGTCCAACCATAAAAAAATGAGAGAACAGGAGTCTCTATGATTAATGCTTCTGGGCTTCTGGTGTGTGCTGATGATGTCATAGCTAGCTTGCCCCACTGGCTCCTGGGAGTTGCAGTCTTTCTCACCCCTGTGGAGGCTGTGACTGCAGAGAGTGAGTGCGACAGATTCAGCCCGGCCCACAGGCCTACGTAGGTCCATAGCAGTTAGAGCAGGGGAGACAGTGTCTGTCTGGTCCGTAGCAGTTAGAGCAGGGGAGACAGTGTCTGTCTGGTCCATAGCAGTTAGAGCAGGGGAGACAGTGTCTGTCAGGTCCATAGCAGTTAGAGCAGGGGAGACAGTGTCTGTCAGGTCCATAGCAGTTAGAGCAGGGGAGACAGTGTCTGTCAGGTCCATAGCAGTTAGAGCAGGGGAGACAGTGTCTGTCTGGTCCATAGCAGTTAGAGCAGGGGAGACAGTGTCTGTCTGGTCCATAGCAGTTAGAACAGGGGAGACAGTGTCTGTCTGGTCCATAGCAGTTAGAGCAGGGGAGACAGTGTCTGTCTGGTCCATAGCAGTTAGAGCAGGGGAGACAGTGTCTGTCAGGTCCATAGCAGTTAGAGCAGGGGAGACAGTGTCTGTCTGGTCCATAGCAGTTAGAGCAGGGGAGACAGTGTCTGTCAGGTCCATAGCAGTTAGAGTAGGGGAGACAGTGTCTGTGAGCAGGGGACACAGTGTCTGTCTGGTCCATAGCAGTTAGAGCAGGGGAGACAGTGTCTGTGAGCAGGGGAGACAGTGTCTGTCTGGTCCATAGCAGTTAGAACAGGGGAGACAGTGTCTGTCAGGTCCATAGCAGTTAGAGCAGGGGAGACAGTGTCTGTGAGCAGGGGAGACAGTGTCTGTCTGGTCCGTAGCAGTTAGAGCAGGGGAGACAGTGTCTGTCTGGTCCGTAGCAGTTAGAGCAGGGGAGACAGTGTCTGTCTGGTCCGTAGCAGTTAGAGCAGGGGAGACAGTGTCTGTCAGGTCCATAGCAGTTAGAGCAGGGGAGACAGTGTCTGTCAGGTCCATAGCAGTTAGAGCAGGGGAGACAGTGTCTGTCTGGTCCATAGCAGTTAGAGCAGGGGAGACAGTGTCTGTCAGGTCCATAGCAGTTAGAACAGGGGAGACAGTGTCTGTCTGGTCCATAGCAGTTAGAACAGGGGAGACAGTGTCTGTCAGGTCCATAGCAGTTAGAGCAGGGGAGACATTGTCTGTCAGGTCCATAGCAGTTAGAGCAGGGGAGACAGTGTCTGTGAGCAGGGGAGACAGTGTCTGTCTGGTCCATAGCAGTTAGAGCAGGGGAGACAGTGTCTGTCAGGTCCATAGCAGTTAGAACAGGGGAGACAGTGTCTGTCAGGTCCATAGCAGTTAGAACAGGGGAGACAGTGTCTGTCAGGTCCATAGCAGTTAGAGCAGGGGAGACAGTGTCTGTGAGCAGGGGAGACAGTGTCTGTCAGGTCCATAGCAGTTAGAGCAGGGGAAACAGTGTCTGTCAGGTCCGTAGCAGTTAGACCAGGGGAGACAGTGTCTGTCAGGTGGGTCTCCTCTCTGTCCCTCTGGCACTTAATTGATCACCTAATGTCACTGATTGGCTGGGGAGTACACCTGGTTTCTCAGGACTACAACACTAATTAAACGGGATGTATGAAACGTAGCAGAATGTTGCCCTCTAGGAGTTCTTCACCAGCTCTTTCTCTCGCTCTGCTCCCTTTAGCTCTTTCTCTCTCTCTCTCTCTCTCTCTCTCTCTCTCTTAGCTCCCTTTAGCTCATTCTCTCTCTCTCTCTCTCTCTCTCTCTCTCTCTCTCTCTCTCTCTCTCTCTCTCTCTCAGCTCCTTCTCTCTCTCTCAGCTCCTTCTCTCTCTCTCAGCTCCTTCTCTCTCTCTCAGCTCCTTCTCTCTCTCTCAGCTCCTTCTCTCTCTCTCTCTCTCTCTCTCTCTCTCTCTCTCTCTCTCTCTCTCTCTCTCTCTCTCTGCTCCCTTCAGCTCTCTCTCTCTCTGCTCCCTTCAGCTCTCTCTCTCTGCTCCCTTCAGCTCTCTCTCTCTCTGCTCCCTTCAGCTCTCTCTCTCTCTGCTCCCTTCAGCTCTTTCTCTCTCTGCTCCCTTCAGCTCTTTCTCTCTCTGCTCCCTTCAGCTCTTTCTCTCTCTGCTCCCTTCAGCTCTTTCTCTCTCTGCTCCCTTCAGTTCTTTCTGTTTCCCTCCCCCCTCCACTACTCTCTCTGACCCACTCTATCAGTGTCTGTGCATGAAAGCCTGAGTGATAAGTGTAGTGTCATAACTGTCATTACAACGAAGGGCTACAAGGAACGGTCAGTGTCAGGCCCTCATTAGACTGTCAACACACACACACACACACACACACACACACACACACACACACACACACACACACACACACACACACACACACACACACACACACACACACACACACACACACACACACACACACACACACACACACACACACACACACACTAATCAGAAATTGCTTCTCCAATAGAAATGCCCGATCACACTTGTAGGCGATGTCATAAGTGCATGCGCAGAAACACTCGGGTCTAACGGTCTTTTCGTGCCGAAATGCGCATGTGCAGGCCGTCAAATCAAAGGCATTCCTTCGATATAAAGCTGTTTTTAAGAAACATTTTAATGTGTCAGTGTGTCACGTTCATGAGGTTGGAGTAATAACATGTTCAACTACTTAAAGAAAAGATCCACCCAAAACCACTCATTCCTATAATTTACAGTGTTACATAACACTAACATGTGAGAACAATATTTTTTGTGAATTAATGTTTCATTCGTTTGGTAGCAACTTGAAAATCTTTGGGGCAATCTGTTTCAGCTCAAGTTGACTACAAAACCCACAATGCAATGCTCTCTCTATGGGCTGGCTGACCAGCTAGCTAGCTAAGTAGCTAGCAAGCAAACGTAGCTACACACAATAATACCAAAGACAACATCAGCATGTGAAGTAGCTAGTTAGCTCTAAAATCACCTAAACAAACTGCTCTATCGATTTAGGAGTCTACAATCTTACCATGTTCGACCTTCAGATCGATGTGTCTCACAGAGTGGAGTCGGACATTTGCAACGACACCATGCAATGCACCCTAGACTGAAGCTGCAGACAAAGAGAGAAATGTATTAGACCCTCTGTTACGCTTTATAAAAAAGAAAAACACATGTACCATGTCAGATAGACCTGAAACATATTCAAGTTGACTTTGAATCCCAATATTTCACAATATTACTGAAATATAACAAAACCTTTTGACATAGAAACACTGCATTTTTGGCGGGGTTTTGAAACAATGTTTATTGATTATGAAATTGTGAAAAGGTGAGGTGTAGCAGGGTCTCTAGATTAAGAGGATGGGGTGGGTGGAGGTGAGGTGTAGCAGGGTCTCTAGGCTAAGAGGATGGGGTGGGTGGATGTGAGGTGTAGCAGGGTCTCTAGGTTAAGAGGATGGAGTGGGTGGATGTGAGGTGTAGCAGGGTCTCTAGGTTAAGAGGATGGGGTGGGTGGATGTGAGGTGTAGCAGGGTCTCTAGATTAAGAGGATGGGGTGGGTGGATGTGAGCTGTAGCAGGGTCTCTAGATTAGGAGGATGGGGTGGGTGGATGTGAGGTGTAGCAGGGTCTCTAGATTAAGAGGATGGGGTGGGTGGAGGTGAGGTGTAGCAGGGTCTCTGGATTAAGAGGATGGGGTGGGTGGATGTGAGGTGTAGCAGGGTCTCTAGGTTAAGAGGATGGGGTGGGTGGATGTGAGGTGTAGCAGGGTCTCTAGGTTAAGAGGATGGGGTGGGTGGATGTGAGGTGTAGCAGGATCTCTAGATTAAGAGGATGGGGTGGGTGGATGTGAGGTGTAGCAGGGTCTCTAGGTTAAGAGGATGAGGTGGGTGGATGTGAGGTGTAGCAGGGTCTCTAGGTTAAGAGGATGGGGTGGGTGGATGTGAGGTGTAGCAGGGTCTCTAGATTAAGAGGATGGGGTGGGTGGATGTGAGGTGTAGTAGGGTCTCTAGGTTAAGAGGATGGGGTGGGTGGATGTGAGGTGTAGCAGGGTCTCTAGGTTAAGAGGATGGGGTGGGTGGATGTGAGGTTTAGCAGGGTCTCTAGATTAAGAGGATGGGGTGGGTGGAGGTGAGGTGTAGCAGGGTCTCTAGGTTAAGAGGATGGGGTGGGTGGAGGTGAGGTGTAGTAGTACGATAGGTGCGGTGAAATGTGTTGTTTTACAGGGTCAGCCATAGTAGTTCGATAGGTGCGGTGAAATGTGTTGTTTTACAGGGTCAGCCATAGTAATACGATAGGTGCAGTGAAATGTGTTGTTTTACAGGGTCAGCCATAGTAGTTCGATAGGTGCGGTGAAATGTGTTGTTTTACAGGGTCAGCCATAGTAGTACGATAGGTGCGGTGAAATGTGTTGTTTTACAGGGTCAGCCATAGTAGTTCGATAGGTGCGGTGAAATGTGTTGTTTTACAGGGTCAGCCATAGTAGTTCGATAGGTGCAGTGAAATGTGTTGTTTTACAGGGTCAGCCATAGTAGTTCGATAGGTGCGGTGAAATGTGTTGTTTTACAGGGTCAGCCATAGTAGTACGATAGGTGCGGTGAAATGTGTTGTTTTACAGGGTCAGCCATAGTAGTACGATAGGTGCGGTGAAATGTGTTGTTTTACAGGGTCAGCCATAGTAGTACGATAGGTGCGGTGAAATGTGTTGTTTTACAGGGTCAGCCATAGTAGTACGATAGGTGCGGTGAAATGTGTTGTTTTACTGGGTCAGCCATAGTAGTTCAATAGGTGCAGTGAAATGTGTTGTTTTACAGGGTCAGCCATAGTAGTACGATAGGTGCGGTGAAATGTGTTGTTTTACAGGGTCAGCCATAGTAGTACGATAGGTGCAGTGAAATGTGTTGTTTTACAGGGTCAGCCATAGTAGTACGATAGGTGCGGTGAAATGTGTTGTTTTACAGGGTCAGCCATAGTAGTACGATAGGTGCAGTGAAATGTGTTGTTTTACTGGGTCAGCCATAGTAGTATGATAGGTGCAGTGAAATGTGTTGTTTTACAGGGTCAGCCATAGTAGTACGATAGGTGCAGTGAAATGTGTTGTTGTACAGGGTCAGCCATAGTAGTATGATAGGTGTTGTTGTACAGGGTCAGCCATAGTAGTATGATAGGTGTTGTTGTACAGGGTCACTCCAAATTCGCTCCATTCATTAAAATCACAATTTAACCAACACCCATCTATTTGTGTGACTAACCTGAACCTACCATTTGGTTTTGAAGTATTGAAACCAAACCATATGTTTTAAATTAAAACTATTTAAATAAACATGAAAAGGTGAATGTAAGAAACGCTCATCATTTCAAATAGTCTACATGTCATATTAAACAGCATATAAACACTCTGAATAGGTCAGGAACCAGACAGGGAGACTAAGAAGGAATGAAAATGAATGATTTAGGCTATATTATTTCAAGGCTAAAAAGAAATACATAGTGAAACATTTGCAAGTGTGACACAATATGCTGGAAGGGACAAAAAGTGTTTAGTTTGTTTCTTAAAAATACATTTCATTGTTTTAAATCATTCTAGTCTGTAAATTGCGCATATAAACTGTGATTCACTTAGAATAAAATACAAATTAAATGACAAATTACTTATTAGTTTCTTTGAATTCATTTTTAGAAGCATGAGTTTGGCCTGTCTTGTGCTTCAGGCTCATGCGATGGTGCCTAGAGAAGAGGCCAGCAGGGGAGAATGTCCTCTTTACACTTGCAGAGCCACTGGGAATGCTCAACACTCCTTTGGCCACTCTTGCCAGGCTGGGCAGAGCTGTTGTTTTATTTTTCTACAGGTAGGCCTAAAGGTATTTAGGCAAAATAACCCAATCAAAACAGAAAGCTTCTTGAACGTGGGAATATGCAAGGCCTATTGGGCCAAAATCAATGATGGCGTGACCACCAGGTCAAGAGGGGTGACCACCAGGTCAAAAGGGGTGACCACCAGGTCAAGAGGGGTGACCACCAGGTTAAGAGGGGTGACCACCAGGTAAAGAGGGGTAACCACCAGGTAAAGAGGGGTAACCACCAAGTAAAGAGGGGTAACCACCAGGTAAAGAGGGGTAACCACCAGGTAAAGAGGGGTAACCACCAGGTAAAGAGGGGTAACCACCAGGTAAAGAGGGGTAACCACCAGGTAAAGAGGGATAACCACCAGGTTAAGAGGGGTAACCACCAGGTAAAGAGGGGTAACCACCAGGTAAAGAGGGGTAACCACCAGGTAAAGAGGGGTGACCACTTAAGAGGGGTGACCACCAGGTCAAGAGGGGTAACCACCAGGTAAAGAGGGGTAACCACCAGGTAAAGAGGGGTGACCACCAGGTCAAGAGGGGTAACCACCAGGTAAAGAGGGGTAACCACCAGGTAAAGAGGGGTGACCACCAGGTCAAGAGAGGTGACCACCAGGTCAAGAGAGGTGACCACCAGGTCAAGAGGGGTGACCACCAGGTTAAGAGGGGTGACCACCAGGTAAAGAGGGGTAACCACCAGGTAAAGAGGGGTAACCACCAGGTAAAGAGGGGTAACCACCAGGTAAAGAGGGGTAACCACCAGGTAAAGAGGGGTAACCACCAGGTAAAGAGGGGTAACCACCAGGTAAAGAGGGGTAACCACCAGGTAAAGAGGGGTAACCACCAGGTAAAGAGGGGTGACCACTTAAGAGGGGTGACCACCAGGTCAAGAGGGGTGACCACCAGGTTAAGAGGGGTGACCACCAGGTAAAGAGGGGTAACCACCAGGTAAAGAGGGGTAACCACCAGGTAAAGAGGGGTAACCACCAGGTAAAGAGGGGTAACCACCAGGTAAAGAGGGGTAACCACCAGGTAAAGAGGGGTAACCACCAGGTAAAGAGGGGTAACCACCAGGTAAAGAGGGGTAACCACCAGGTAAAGAGGGGTGACCACTTAAGAGGGGTGACCACCAGGTCAAGAGGGGTGACCACCAGGTTAAGAGGGGTGACCACCAGGTCAAGAGGGGTGACCAGCAGGTTAAGAGGGGTGACCACCAGGTAAAGAGGGGTAACCACCAGGTAAAGAGGGGTAACCACCAGGTAAAGAGGGGTAACCACCAGGTAAAGAGGGGTTACCACCAGGTCAAGAGGGGTAACTACCAGGTTAAGAGGAGTGACCACCAGGTCAAGAGGGGTGACCACCAGGTAAAGAGGGGTGACCACCAGGTTAAGAGGGGTAACCACCAGGTCAAGAGGGGTAACCACCAGGTCAAGAGGGGTAACCACCAGGTAAAGAGGGGTAACCACCAAGTAAAGAGGGGTAACCACCAGGTAAAGAGGGGTGACCACAAGGTCAAGAGGGGTAACCACCAGGTCAAGAGGGGTGACCACCAGGTTAAGAGGGGTAACCACCAGGTCAAGAGGGGTAACCACCAGGTCAAGAGGGGTAACCACCAGGTAAAGAGGGGTAACCACCAAGTAAAGAGGGGTGACCACCAGGTCAAGAGGAGTGACCACAAGGTCAAGAGGGGTAACCACCAAGTAAAGAGGGGTAACCACCAGGTAAAGAGGGGTAACCACCAGGTCAAGAGGGGTAACCACCAGGTCAAGAGGGGTAACCACCAGGTAAAGAGGGGTAACCACCAAGTAAAGAGGGGTAACCACCAGGTCAAGAGGGGTGACCACAAGGTCAAGAGGGGTGACCACCAGGTTAAGGATGTGATGGATAGATGTGAGGTTTAGAAGGACCAGTAGGTTAATATGGGTGGTTTGATGTAATGTAATGTAGTGTAATGTTCTACTGGCGGTCTGTGTAGTGTTCCACTGGCTTTGTAATGTTCCACTGGCTGTCTGTGTAATGTTCTACTGGCTGTGTAGTGTTCCACTGGCTCTGTAATGTTCCACTGGCTGTGTAACGTTCCACTGGCTGGCTGTGTAATGTTCCACTGGCTGGCTGTGTAATGTTCCACTGGCTGGCTGTGTAATGTTCCACTGGCTGGCTGTGTAATGTTCCACTTGCTGGCTGTGTAATGTTCCACTGGCTGGCTGTGTAATGCTCCACTGGCTTTGTATTGTTCCACTGGCTTTGTAATGTTCCACTGGCTGTGTAACGTTCCACTGGCTTTGTAATGTTCCACTGGCTGTGTAGTGTTCCACTGGCTTTGTAATGTTCCACTGGATGGCTGTGCAATGATCGACTGGCTGGCTATGTAATGTTCCACTGGATGGCTGTGTAATGTTCCACTGTCTGCAATGTTCCACTGGCTGTGTAACGTTCCACTGGCTGTGTAGTGTTCCACTGGCTTTGTAATGTTCCACTGGCTGTGTAACGTTCCACTGGCTTTGTAGTGTTCCACTGGCTTTGTAATGTTCCACTGGCTGTGTAATGTTCCACTGGCTTTGTAATGTTCCACTGGCTGTGTAACGTTCCACTGGCTGTCTGTGTAATGTTCTACTGGCGGTCTGTGTAATGTTCTACTGGCGGTCTGTGTAATGTTCTACTGGCGGTCTGTGTAATGTTCCACTGGCGGTCTGTGTAATGTTCCACTGGCTGTGTAACGTTCCACAGGCTGGCTGTGTAATGTTCCACTGGCTGGCTGTGTAATGTTCCACTGGCTGGCTGTGTAATGTTCCACTGGCTGGCTGTGTAACGTTCCACTGGCTGGCTGTGTAATGTTCCACTGGCTGGCTGTGTAATGTTCCACTGGCTGGCTGTGCAATGATCCACTGGCTGTGTAATGTTCCACTGGCTGGCTGTGTAATGTTCGACTGGCTGGCTGTGTAATGTTCCACTGGCTGGCTGTGTAATGTTCCTCTGGCTGGCTATGTATTGTTCCACTGACTATGTAATGTTCCACTGGCTGGCTGTGTAATGTTCCACTGGCTGGCTGTGTAACGTTCCACTGGCTGGCTGTGTAATGTTCCACTGGATGGCTGTGCAATGATCCACTGGCTGTGTAATGTTCCGCTGGCTGGCTGTGCAATGATCCACTGGCTGGCTGTGCAATGATCCACTGGCTGTGTAATGTTCGACTGGCTGGCTGTGTAATGTTCGACTGGCTGGCTGTGCAATGATCCACTGGCTGTGTAATGTTCGACTGGCTGGCTGTGTAATGTTCGACTGGCTGGCTATGTAATGTTCCACTGGCTATGTAATGTTCCACAGGCTATGTAATGTTCCACTGGATGGCTGTGCAATGATCGACTGGCTGGCTATGTAATGTTCCACTGGATGGCTGTGTAATGTTCCACTGTCTGCAATGTTCCACTGGCTATGTGATGTTCCACTTTCTGCCTGTGTAATGTTCCACTGGCTATGTGATGTTCCACTTTCTGCCTGTGTAATGTTCCACTTGCTATGTGATGTTCCACTTTCTGCCTGTGTAATGTTCCACTGGCTATGTGATGTTCCACTGGCTGGCTGTGTAATGCTCCTCCCTGTTGATTCTCACCAGCTGCTGGGTCTAGATGAAAAAACACTCTGCACAGCCAAGGATGGTGTTTGTGTCTGTGTGTGTCTGTGTGCGCATGCGTGCGAAACAAAGAGAGAGTAAGGTCTATATTATGATAATTCCTTCCCTTCTCTCTATTAGTTGAATTTTCTATGGCGGCTTCTTCAAACTCTGTCTCTGTATGGGAGTGACTCCTCCTTTGGGTGGATAGCATGTATTGGTGCTGTTTGTTTCCATGTGTGTATGCGTCAGTGTGTGTTGGTTCACATATTGTTGTCTGTGAGGGAATTTCTGCTCCTGTGTGTTTATATGTGTTTGTAGACCTGCTAGGGATATAGAACAGAGTAACATCCATTGTAAAGCAGACAATGGTTTTATAGCAGACAGTGTGCCAGATCTTGGCTGGAGGACAGTGGTTTTATAGCAGACAGTGTGCCAGATCTTGGCTGGAGGACAGTGGTTTTATAGCAGACAGTGTGCCAGATCTTGGCTGGAGGACAGTGGTTTTATAGCAGACAGTGTGCCAGATCTTGGCTGGAGGACAGTGGTTTTATAGCAGACAGTGTGCCAGATCTTGGCTGGAGGAGAGTGGTTTTATAGGGGACATTGTGCCAGAGCTTGGCTGGAGGACAGTGGTTTTATAGGGGACAGTGTGTCAGAGCTTGGCTGGAGGACAGTGGTTTTATAGGGGACAGTGTGCCAGATCTTGGCTGGAGGACAGTGGATTTATAGGGGACATTGTGTCAGAGCTTGGCTGGAGGACAGTAGTTTTATAGGGGACATTGTGCCAGAGCTTGGCTGGAGGACAGTGGTTTTATAGGGGACATTGTGCCAGAGCTTGGCTGGAAGACAGTGGTTTTATAGGGGACAGTGTGCCAGAGCTTGGCTGCAGGTCAGTGGTTTTATAGGGGACATTGTGTCAGAGCTTGGCTGGAGGACAGTGGTTTTATAGGGGACAGTGTGCCAGAGCTTGGCTGGAGGACAGTGGTTTTATAGGGGACATTGTGTCAGAGCTTGGCTGGAGGACAGTGGTTTTATAGGGGACAGTGTGCCAGAGCTTGGCTGGAGGACAGTGGTTTTATAGGGGACAGTGTGTCAGAGCTTGGCTGGAGGACAGTGGTTTTATAGGGGACAGTGTGCCAGAGCTTGGCTGGAGGACAGTGGTTTTATAGCAGACAGTGTGCCAGATCTTGGCTGGAGGACAGTGGTTTTATAGGGGACAGTGTGCAGAGCTTGGCTGGAGGACAGTGGTTTTATAGGGGACATTGTGCCAGAGCTTGGCTGGAAGACAGTGGTTTTATAGGGGACATTGTGTCAGAGCTTGGCTGGAGGACAGTGGTTTTATAGGGGACAGTGTGCCAGAGCTTGGCTGGAGGACAGTGGTTTTATAGCAGACAGTGTGCCAGATCTTGGCTGGAGGACAGTGGTTTTATAGGGGACAGTGTGCAGAGCTTGGCTGGAGGACAGTGGTTTTATAGGGGACATTGTGTCAGAGCTTGGCTGGAGGACAGTGGTTTTATAGGGGACAGTGTGCCAGAGCTTGGCTGGAGGACAGTGGTTTTATAGGGGACAGTGTGTCAGAGCTTGGCTGGAGGACAGTGGTTTTATAGGGGACAGTGTGCCAGAGCTTGGCTGGAGGACAGTGGTTTTATAGCAGACAGTGTGCCAGATCTTGGCTGGAGGACAGTGGTTTTATAGGGGACAGTGTGCAGAGCTTGGCTGGAGGACAGTGGTTTTATAGGGGACATTGTGTTATGCTGATGAATGAGGACCCAAAAGCGACGTAATAGTAACAGAGTCTTTATTCCAGTATCAAACAAACAATGATTCTCCTGGATATATCAAAGGTAAATCCAAAACAGGAAACTGAAATCCTCTCGTCAGTAGAGAGGAACGACAGGAGACGCGACCACAGACTGCAGGTCGCTTCAGGAAGGCACAGGCCGTAGCTGACATAGACACCTGCTCACACGCAGCATCTGAAGAAGGCAAAAACACGACAGGGCGGAACAAGGACACAGGAACAGCAAACATCAAACAAGAATCCGACCAGGACAGAAGCGGAAAACAGAGGGAGAAATAGGGACTCTAATCAGAGGGCAAAATAGGGGACAGGTGTGAAAGAGTAAATGAGGTCGTTAGGAGAATGAGAAACAGCTGGGAGCAGGAACGGAACGATAGAGAGAGAGAGCGGGAGAGGGAGAGAGGGAGGAGGAGAGAGAGAGAGAGAAAGAGGGAAAGAACCTAATAAGACCAGCAGAGGGAAGCACAGGGACAAGACATGAAGATCAAAGACAAAACATGACAGTACCCCCCCACTCACCGAGCGCCTCCTGGCGCACTCGAGGAGGAACCCTGGCGGCAACGAAGGAAATCATCAATCAACGAACGGTCCAGCACGTCCCGAGATGGAACCCAACTCCTCTCCTCAGGACCGTAACCCTCCCAATCCACTAAGTACTGGTGACCACGTCCCCGAGAACGCATGTCCATGATCTTCCGTACCTTGTAAATAGGAGCGCCCTCGACAAGGACGGGGGGGGGGGAGGGAAGACGAACGGGGGCGCGAAGAAAAGGCTTGACACAAGAGACATGGAAGACAGGGTGGACGCGACGAAGATGTCGCGGAAGAAGCAGTCGCACAGCGACAGGATTGACGACCTGAGAGACACGGAACGGACCAATGAACCGCGGAGTCAACTTGCGAGAAGCTGTCGTAAGGGGAAGGTTACGAGTGGAAAGCCACACTTTCTGACCGCGACAATACCTAGGACTCCTAATCCTACGTTTATTGGCGGCTCTCACAGTCTGCGCCCTGTAACGGCAAAGTGCAGACCTGACCCTCCTCCAGGTGCGCTCACAACGTTGGACAAAAGCCTGAGCGGAGGGAACGCTGGACTCGGCGAGCTGGGACGAGAACAGAGGAGGCTGGTACCCAAGACTACTCTGAAACGGAGATAGCCCGGTAGCAGACGAAGGAAGCGAGTTGTGAGCGTACTCAGCCCAGGGGAGCTGTTCTGCCCAAGACGCAGGGTTTCGAAACGAAAGGCTGCGTAATATGCGACCAATCGACTGATTGGCCCTTTCTGCTTGACCGTTAGACTGGGGATGAAACCCGGAAGAGAGACTGACGGAAGCACCAATCAAACGACAGAACTCCCTCCAAAACTGTGACGTGAATTGCGGACCTCTGTCTGAAACGGCGTCTAACGGGAGGCCATGAATTCTGAACACATTCTCAATGATGATTTGTGCCGTCTCCTTAGCGGAAGGAAGCTTAGCGAGGGGAATGAAATGTGCCGCCTTAGAGAACCTATCGATAACCGTAAGAATCACAGTCTTCCCCGCAGACGAAGGCAGACCGGTAATAAAGTCTAAGGCGATGTGAGACCATGGTCGAGAAGGAATGGGAAGCGGTCTGAGACGACCGGCAGGAGGAGAGTTACCTGACTTAGTCTGCGCGCAGTCCGAACAAGCAGCCACGAAACGGCGCGTGTCCCGCTCCTGAGTAGGCCACCAAAACCGCTGGCGAATAGAAGCAAGCGTACCCCGAACGCCGGGATGGCCAGCTAACTTGGCAGAGTGAGCCCACTGAAGAACAGCCAGACGAGTAGAGACAGGAACGAACAGAAGGTTACTAGGACAAGCGCGCGGCGACGCAGTGTGAGTGAGTGCTTGCTTTACCTGTCTCTCAATTCCCCAGACAGTCAACCCGACAACACGCCCTTCAGGGAGAATCCCCTCGGGGTCGGTAGAAGCCACAGAAGAACTAAAGAGACGGGATAAGGCATCAGGCTTGGTGTTCTTATTTCCCGGACGATAGGAAATCACGAAATCGAAACGAGCGAAAAACAACGCCCAACGAGCTTGACGTGCATTAAGTCGTTTGGCAGAACGGATGTACTCAAGGTTCTTATGGTCAGTCCAAACGACAAAAGGAACGGTCGCCCCCTCCAACCACTGTCGCCATTCGCCTATGGCTAAGCGGATGGCGAGCAGTTCGCGGTTACCCACATCATAGTTGCGTTCCGATGGCGACAGGCGATGAGAAAAGTAAGCGCAAGGATGGACCTTATCGTCAGACTGGAAGCGCTGAGACAGAATGGCTCCCACGCCCACCTCTGAAGCGTCAACCTCGACAATGAATTGTTTAGTGACGTCAGGAGTAACAAGGATAGGGGCGGATGTAAAACGCTTCTTGAGGAGATCAAAAGCTCCCTGGGCGGAACCGGACCACTTAAAGCAAGTCTTGACAGAAGTCAGAGCTGTGAGAGGGGCAGCCACTTGACCGAAATTACGAATGAAACGCCGATAGAAATTAGCGAAACCGAGAAAGCGCTGCAACTCGACACGTGACTTAGGAACGGGCCAATCGCTGACAGCCTGGACCTTAGCGGGATCCATCTGAATGCCTTCAGCGGAAATAACAGAACCGAGAAATGTGACAGAGGAGACATGAAAGGCGCACTTCTCAGCCTTCACGTAGAGACAATTCTCTAAAAGGCGCTGGAGTACACGTCGAACGTGCTGAACATGAATCTCGAGTGACGGTGAAAAAATCAGGATATCGTCAAGGTAAACGAAAACAAAAATGTTCAGCATGTCTCTCAGTACATCATTAACTAATGCCTGAAAGACAGCTGGAGCATTAGCGAGACCGAACGGCAGAACCCGGTATTCAAAATGCCCTAACGGAGTGTTAAACGCCGTTTTCCACTCGTCCCCCTCTCTGATGCGTACGAGATGGTAAGCGTTACGAAGGTCCAACTTAGTAAAGGACCTGGCTCCCTGCAAAATCTCGAAGGCTGACGACATAAGGGGAAGCGGATAACGATTCTTAACCGTTATGTCATTCAGCCCTCGATAATCCACGCAGGGGCGCAGAGTACCGTCCTTCTTCTTAACAAAGAAAAATCCCGCTCCGGCGGGAGAGGAAGAAGGCACCACGGTACCGGCGTCGAGAGAAACAGACAGATAATCCTCGAGAGCCTTACGTTCGGGAGCCGACAGAGAGTATAGTCTACCCTGAGGGGGAGTGGTCCCCGGAAGGAGATCAATACAACAATCATACGACCGGTGAGGAGGAAGGGAGCTGGCTCTGGACCGACTGAAGACCGTGCGCAGATCATGATATTCCTCCGGCACTCCTGTCAAATCACCAGGTTCCTCCTGAGTAGAGGGGACAGAAGACACAGGAGGGATAGCAGACATTAAACACTTCACATGACAAGAAACGTTCCAGGATAGGATAGAATTACTAGACCAATTAATAGAAGGATTATGACATACTAGCCAGGGATGACCCAAAACAACAGGTGTAAAAGGTGAACGAAAAATCAAAAAGGAAATGGTCTCACTGTGGTTACCAGATACTGTGAGGGTTAAAGGTAGTGTCTCACATCTGATACTGGGGAGAAGACTACCATCTAAGGCGAACATGGGCGTGGGCTTCCCTAACTGTCTGAGAGGAATGTCATGTTTCCGAGCCCATGCTTCGTCCATAAAACAACCCTCAGCCCCAGAGTCTATCAAGGCACTGCAGGAAGCAGCCGAACCGGTCCAGCGTAGATGGACCGACAAGGTAGTACAGGATCTTGATGGAGAGACCTGAGTAGTAGCGCTCACCAGTAGCCCTCCGCTTACTGATGAGCTCTGGCTTTTACTGGACATGACATGACAAAATGTCCAGCAGAACCGCAATAGAGGCAAAGGCGGTTGGTGATTCTCCGTTCCCTCTCCTTAGTCGAGATGCGAATACCTCCCAGCTGCATGGGCTCAGTCTCTGAGCCGGTGGGAGGAGATGGTTGAGATGCGGAGAGGGGAAACACCGTTAACGCGAGCTCTCTTCCACGAGCTCGGTGACGAAGATCTACCCGTCGTTCTATGCGGATGGCGAGTGCAATCAAAGAGTCCACGCTGGAAGGAACCTCCCGGGAGAGAATCTCATCCTTAACCTCAGCGTGAAGTCCCTCCAGAAAACGAGCGAGCAACGCCGGCTCGTTCCAGTCACTGGAGGCAGCAAGAGTGCGAAACTCTATAGAGTAATCCGTTATGGATCGATCACCTTGACATAGGGAAGCCAGGGCCCTGGAAGCCTCCTTCCCAAAAACTGAACGATCAAAAACCCGTATCATCTCCTCTTTAAAGTTCTGATAATCGTTAGAACACTCAGCCCTTGCCTCCCAGATAGCTGTGCCCCACTCCCGAGCCCGACCAGTAAGGAGTGATATGACGTAAGCGATCCGAGCTCTCTCTCTTGAGTACGTGTTGGGCTGGAGAGAGAACACAATATCACACTGGGTGAGAAAGGAGCGACACTCAGTGGGCTGCCCAGAGTAACATGGTGGGTTATTAACCCTAGGTTCCGGAGACTCGGAAGACCAGGAAGTAGCTGGTGGCACGAGATGAAGACTCTGAAACTGTCCAGAGAGATCGGAGACCTGAGCGGCCAGGGTCTCAACGGCATGACGAGCAGCAAACAATTCCTGCTCGTGTCTGCCGAGCATTGCTCCCTGGAACTCGACGGCAGTGTTGAGAGAATCCATAGTCGCTGGGTCCATCTTGGTCGGATTCTTCTGTTATGCTGATGAATGAGGACCCAAAAGCGACGTAATAGTAACAGAGTCTTTATTCCAGTATCAAACAAACAATGATTCTCCTGGATATATCAAAGGTAAATCCAAAACAGGAAACTGAAATCCTCTCGTCAGTAGAGAGGAACGACAGGAGACGCGACCACAGACTGCAGGTCGCTTCAGGAAGGCACAGGCCGTAGCTGACATAGACACCTGCTCACACGCAGCATCTGAAGAAGGCAAAAACACGACAGGGCGGAACAAGGACACAGGAACAGCAAACATCAAACAAGAATCCGACCAGGACAGAAGCGGAAAACAGAGGGAGAAATAGGGACTCTAATCAGAGGGCAAAATAGGGGACAGGTGTGAAAGAGTAAATGAGGTCGTTAGGAGAATGAGAAACAGCTGGGAGCAGGAACGGAACGATAGAGAGAGAGAGCGGGAGAGGGAGAGAGGGAGGAGGAGAGAGAGAGAGAGAAAGAGGGAAAGAACCTAATAAGACCAGCAGAGGGAAGCACAGGGACAAGACATGAAGATCAAAGACAAAACATGACACATTGTGCCAGAGCTTGGCTGGAAGACAGTGGTTTTATAGGGGACATTGTGTCAGAGCTTGGCTGGAGGAGAGTGGTTTTATAGGGGACAGTGTGCCAGAGCTTGGCTAGAGGACAGTGGTTTTATAGGGGACATTGTGCCAGAGCTTGGCTGGAGGACAGTGGTTTTATAGGGGACAGTGTGTCAGAGCTTGGCTGGAGGAGAGTGGTTTTATAGGGGACAGTGTGCCAGAGCTTGGCTGGAGGACAGGTGTTTATAGGGGACAGTGTGCCAGAGCTTGGCTGGAGGACAGTGGTTTTATAGCAGACAGTGTGCCAGATCTTGGCTCGAGGACAGTGGTTTTATAGGGGACAGTGTGCCAGAGCTTGGCTGGAGGACAGTGGTTTTATAGGGGTCATTGTGCCAGAGCTTGGCTGGAGGACAGTGGTTTTATAGGGGACAGTGTGCCAGAGCTTGGCTGGAGGACAGTGGTTTTATAGGGGACATTGTGCCAGAGCTTGGCTGGAGGACAGTGGTTTTATAGGGGACAGTGTGCCAGATCTTGGCTGGAGGACAGTGGTTTTATAGGGGACATTGTGCCAGAGCTTGGCTGGAGGACAGTGGTTTTATAGGGGACATTGTGCCAGAGCTTGGCTGGAGGACAGTGGTTTTATAGGGGACAGTGTGCCAGAGCTTGGCTGGAGGACAGTGGTTTTATAGGGGACAGTGTGCCAGAGCTTGGCTGGAGGACAGTGGTTTTATAGGGGACAGTGTGCCAGATCTTGGCTGGAGGACAGGTGTTTTATAGGGGACATTGTGCCAGAGCTTGGCTGGAGGACAGTGGTTTTATAGGGGACATTGTGCCAGAGCTTGGCTGGAGGACAGTGGTTTTATAGGGGACAGTGTGCCAGATCTTGGCTGGAGGACAGTGGTTTTATATGACTGTGCTGAATGACTGTGCTCTCCAGGGATAGAGAATATAAAACCAGCTGTGGAAAATTGGCTGCTTCTTACAACAGAGACTTATGGTTGAACTGTTCTGTTTTCTACTCTTCTTTCCTTTCTTTTCTTCCCTCCTTTCCTCCCCCCCTCCTCTCTTCCCTGATCTCCTCTCCTCCCTCTCCTCCCTTCCCTCCTCTCCTCCCCTCTATTTTCTTCCCTCATTCCCCCCCCCTCCTCTCTTCCCTGATCTCCTCTCCTCCCCTATCCTCCCTCCTCTCCTGAAATGCTTCTGTGTCAGTCCCAGTCTCCTCGTTCTCCGTTATCTCTCTCTTTCGTTCCTCTCTCTCTCTCTCTCTCTCTCTCTCTCTTTTTCACTCCCTCCTCCCTTTCTCTCTCTCTTTCTCCCTCCTCTCTCTCTCCCTCTCTTTCTCTTTCTACCTCCCCCTCTCTCTTTCCTCTCTGTCTCTCTTTCTCTCTCCCTCTTCCCTCTCTCTTATCTCCAAACTCCATTAAGATTAACATCACTGTATTGGTCAACAAGGCCCACCGAAATTTCTCCGGAAGACACACTTACACCCCCCCCCCCCCCCCCATTAAGCAAGTCCTGTCCCATAATCCCTTTTCCTCCCAAATCCACTTCCACCTGCAATAGAGAGGAAGGGGATAGGTTGCATTCCAATTGAATATTACCCCTGCTAGTAATTAGATTAGACTTTTAACCAGCTCCAGAATGACCGTGCTATTGTAAATTCGGGTGGTATTAATTAGTGCCCAACGTAGCAAAATGTTTTCTAACGGAAAACAAAAATAAGCGTTTCATTTTATTTTGTGCCTGATGAGCAGGAACCAGGACTGGTGCTCCAGATGAGGTTTGGCCTGCGCTCCTTTTGTTCCCGTCGATCACAGGACTGGACATACCGTGTTTAGAAGAAATTTACGACGACGGCAGATTCATTTGTTTTTGTAATCGAAGTACCCGATTACTGGATCTGTGCGATGCAGAGAGACGTATACACACACTCAATTACTCTCTCTCACTCACACACACTTGTTTGTGTTGTAAAATCCATCAGTTGAAGAATCAAATACAGTACCTATCTAATCCAGCTGACGTCTCATTTTCAGGAGGCTGCGGCGGCGGAGTTTTAAATCATCTTTATTAAGTCTGGGAACCCACAACACAATAAAAACTCATACAAAACCATAGTTACACATCAATTAAAAACACAACACCAAATCCCCCTCCACACTAACTAATCACACCATCAAATCCTCCTCCACAGTAACTAATCACACCACCAAATCCTCCTCCACAGTAACTAAACACAACACCAAATCCTCCTCCACACTAACTAAACACAACACCAAATCCCCCTCCACAGTAACTAATCACACCATCAAATCCTCCTCCACAGTAACTAAACACAACACCAAATCCTCCTCCACACTAACTAAACACAACACCAAATCCCCCTCCACAGTAACTAATCACACCATCAAATCCTCCTCCACAGTAACTAATCACACCACCAAATCCTCCTCCACACTAACTAAACACAACACCAAATCCCCCTCCACAGTAACTAAACACACCACCAAATCCCCCTCCACAGTAACTAAACACACCACCAAATCCTCCTCCACAGTAACTAAACACAACAGACTCTGAATACCCTAATACTCATACACAGATCAATATGGTTAACCAGTTTGTAATAGGCTGTCCCCGAATAACCTGTACTTTAGCCCAAATATAAACCGTTGGGAAGAGAAAACGTCTCCCAAAGCTGAGAACCAAGAAGTGATCAGGTCAATCATCCTGACCAACCTGGGACACTGTCAGAACAGACGTGTCAGAGTTTCAGACTCAGCACAGAATGGACACCCCTCCCCAACAGTAGGATCCAGATGTACCAGATGCATGTTGCTGGTTATGGATCCATGTATTATCCTCCATTGGAGGTCAGCTGTCCTCTTTTCAATAGGCAGATTGTGAAAAAGAGGCTCTTCAAAAGTAGTGATCAGATACATACAACCTGTCTAACCTTCCAACCCTACTACAGTAGTGATCAGATACATACAACCTGTCTAACCTTCCAACCCTACTACAGATCAGATACATACAACCTGTCTAACCTTCCAACCCTACTACAGTAGTGATCAGATACATACAACCTGTCTAACCTTCCAACCCTACTACAGTAGTGATCAGATACATACCAACCTGTCTAACCTTCCAACCCTACTACAGTAGTGATCAGATACATACAACCTGTCTAACCTTCCAACCCTACGACAGTAGTGCTCAGATACATACAACCTGTCTCACCTTCCAACCCTACTACAGTAGTGATGAGATACATACCAACCTGTCTAACCTTCCAGCCCTACTACAGTAGTGATCAGATACATACAACCTGTCTAACCTTCCAACCCTGCTACAGTAGTGATCAGATACATACAACCTGTCTAACCTTCCAACCCTACTACAGTAGTGATCAGATACATACAACCTGTCTAACCTTCCAACCCTGCTACAGTAGTGATCAGATACATACAACCTGTCTAACCTTCCAACCCTGCTACAGTAGTGATCAGATACATACAACCTGTCTAACCTTCCAACCCTACTACAGTAGTGATCAGATAAATACAACCTGTCTAACCTTCCAACCCTACTACAGTAGTGATCAGATACATACAACCTGTCTAACCTTCCAACCCTGCTACAGTAGTGATCAGATACATACAACCTGTCTAACCTTCCAACCCTACTACAGTAGTGATCAGATACATACAACCTGTCTAACCTTCCAACCCTGCTACAGTAGTGATCAGATACATACAACCTGTCTAACCTTCCAACCCTGCTACAGTAGTGATCAGATACATACAACCTGTCTGACCTTCCAACCCTACTACAGTAGTGATCAGATACATACAACCTGTCTAACCTTGCTGCACTGACACCACCTTCATTAACATTTAACCATGTGTACTGCCTAACTGTTGCATTCCTTCCTCTCCACACATCAGAAAGCTCAAACTCAGTTAATAGACCAGACAGGAAAGTGGCTGACCGCAGATGAGGCTCTTCAGCGGTACGATCAACAGTAAAATCTACTGTACAGTTCCAGTCCCCACCTAAAACCATACACACCTCTTGGTCACACTGTCTTAAGGTTTCCTTTATTTTATCAAACTGGAGGCAAGACAGGGGTTTGTCCAGATGTTGAGGTTAAGCATGGTAGGACTGGAGGCAAGACAGGGGTTTGTCCAGATGTTGAGGTTAGGCATGGTAGGACTGGAGGCAAGACAGGGGTTTGTCCAGATGTTGAGGTTAGGCATGGTAGGACTGGAGGCGAGACAAGGGTTTGTCCAGATGTTGAGGTTAGGCATGGTAGGACTGGAGGCGAGACAAGGGTTTGTCCAGATGTTGAGGTTAGGCATGGTAGGACTGGAGGCAAGGCAAGGAAGGATGCATGCTGCTCTGGCAGTGTTCGGTGTCATTGTGTCTTTCAGCCACCAACACCCAACAGCAGGCCAAGTGCATTTCAGCTTGGCTCTCTAGGATCAGGCCAGGAAGAGAGGTGTGTGTGTGTGTATGAACATAGATGTAGATGTGTTTCCTGAATATAAATGAGCAGAGTCAATGGGATCTCATTAATCAGCTGTGCCAGATACACGTGATGGACCTCTGGTGGACCTGCTACCATGTCACTGCTACACTCTTTCTCTGGCTTTCCCTCTCTCTCTCTCTCTCCCTTTCTCTCTCTCTCTCTCTCTCTCTTTCTCTCTCTCTCTCTCTTGCTCTTTCTATCTCTTGCTCTCTCTTTCTTTCTTTCTTTCTTTCTTTCTTTCTCTCTCTCTCTCTCTCTCTCTCTCTCTCTCTCTCTCTCTCTCTCTCTCTCTCTCTCTCTCTCTCTCTCTCTCTCTCTCTCTCTCTCTATCTCTATCTCTCTTGCTCTCTCTCTCTATCTCTTGCTCTCTCTATCGCTTGCTCTCTCTCTCTATCTCTTGCTCTCTTTTTCTCTCGCTCTTTCTCTCTCTCTCTCTCTCTCTATCTCTCTCTCTTTCTCTCAGAACCGGTATCTTCCCTATCTGCTTCACAGTGTCGCTGCTAAACTCTCGCTCTCTCTCAGAACCGGTATTTTCCCTATCTGCTTCACAGTGTCGCTGCTAACCTCTTTCTTTCTTTCTTTCTTTCTTTCTTTCTTTCTTTCTTTCTTTCTTTCTTTCTTTCTTTCTTTCTTTCTTTCTTTCTTTCTTTCTCTCTCTCTCTCTCTCTCTCTCTCTCTCTTTCTCTTCTCTCTGTCTTTCTCTCTCTCAGAACAACTCTTTACTCTCCCTGCTACACTCGTCCACCTGAAGAGAGAACGTTATCTCCCACCATCTCACTCTGTTGTCAGACTCAGACACACCCATACCCTCCCATACATGCACACATAGGGAAAATACCAGTCACCTGATTTCCTGTCACTCTGTTCTCCACCTGTTGAGGGTGAAGTGCGGATCACTCTGGGGCTCACTCTCTAGGCCACAACCTCACACTGGGACTGAAGTTAATGGATCAGAGAGAATTTATTCTTCAGATACAAGACAACATTAGGAAGAAGGAGTGACAAGAAATTATAAAATGGCTTCCAGCTCATGTTTCCCAGAAGAGGATTTATCTTGTCCTGTGTGCTGTGAAACCTTCGTTGATCCAGTCATTCTGTCATGTAGCCACAGCTTCTGTAAAACCTGTCTGCAGAACTTCTGGAAACAGACGGGATCTCAGGAATGCCCATTCTGCAGGAGAAGATCCTCAAAGACTGAACCTCCCTGTAACCGGGTCTTAAAGAACCTGTGTGAGTCCTTCTTACAGCAGAGAAGTCAGAGAGATTCAGCAGGACCTGAGGTGCTCTGCAGTCTGCACAATGAGAATCTCAAGCTCTTCTGTCTGGAGGATAAACAGTCCATCTGCTTTGTGTGCCAGGCCTCAAAGAAACATAAATATCATGACTGTGTCCCAATAGATGAGGCTGCACAGGATCACAAGGTAAGAGAACCTGTTTAACTTGCTTTAGATTGACATGAGTCATGCTGAAACTGCTTTCCTGTCATTTGGCAAAAGTGATAACATTTCGGGAATATGAATCCACTGCAGTTCACCAGAAATATCTTGTTTGGAGCTATGTTAGATTCCGTACATGTACTACTGTCTGTGGGTAGTTTTCAGGATTATACTAAAACCACCTAGAGTCTAGGCTATTTGATTCCGAATTTTAGGACCCCCTTTAGGTATAAAATAAACATACAAAAATGATTTGATGAAACATTGAATTTAGTCTTACTGCTATTAGCCCATAGAAACACAATGAATAACAGATTCATACAGTGCACTTGGAAAAAGTATTCAGACCCATTGCATTTTTCCACTTTTTTTTTTTTACATTACAGCCTTGTTCTAAAATGTATTAAATTATTTTAAAAATCTCATCGATCTACACAAAATACCCCAGAATGACAAAGTGAAAACAGGTTTTTAGAAACTGTGGGACCTTATATAGACAGGTGTGGGCCTTTCCAAATGGAAACAGGATGCACTTGAGCTCAATTTCGAGTCTCATAGCAAAGTTTTTGCTTTGTCAATATGGGGTATTATGTGATAAAAAAAAAAAATCGATTTTAGAGTCAAGGCTATAACTTAACAAAATATGTAAAAAGTCCAGCGGTCTGAATACTTCTGAAGGCACTGTACATCCATTCATTTTTTTAACTGGTACTGGGCTACCTTCAGACGAGTCTTGTGAGGCTTGTGGGCAAAACAAACAACATGCATGAGTTTGTGAGAATCTCACCTTTCCATAGAGGGGTCATATTATTATGTAGCCCAAAATGTTCGGACGCTACAGACAGAAGTTGGCAGATTGGCGGTTCCTACTTTAGACAAGTCCAGTGGCGCTTGTGGGGGTCGTGTAGCGAAGGATCATCTTTCCATAGAGTTTGTAGGCCTACAGACGCTACAGATGTTTTCGTGAGAAGACCGATATTTGGGATGTCTCCCAGGTCTGACAAACACCGCTGAAGCTCATCGTTGAGTCCATCCTCACCTCCTAAATCACCGTCTGGTTTGGGTCTGCGTCTGTCCACCGCAGTGGCAAACTGCAACGCTTTGTCCGGTCTGCAGAGAGGGACACACGATGACATCTGCCCTCCATGAATGGATCTACAGCACCTTTGGAAGTATTCGGACCCCTTTACTTTTTCCGCATTTTGTCACGTTAATTAACTCCATGGCAAGGAAGCATGCAGGAAACCCCTACCATCCCGGTCACACCATCCTCCAAAAATTCACCTCTGGCAGGCGGTTCAGGTCACTCATGATCAAACGTCCCACCACCTGAAGCGTTTCTCCCCCCCCGGGTTGTGGCCCTCACCACCTGGCCACCTGGCCACCTGACCACCTCGCCACCTGGCCCATAGGAGGCTGCTGAGGGGATCTGGCCCATAAACTGCACATCGCATCAAGCCATCTCTGAACTGTAGACAAAAAAGCTACACTATACTGCATTGCACTCTGTCCATCTTTCTGCATTTCGATATATTCTTACTGATACTGTAAATGTAAATCAACCGTATACCCACTGTATATCAACCGTATACCCACTGTATATCAACCGTATACCCACTGTATATCAACCGTATACCCACTGTAAATCAACCGTATACCCACTGTATATCAACCGTATACCCACTGTAAATCAACCGTATACCCACTGTATATCAACCGTATACCCACTGTATATCAACCGTATACCCACTGTAAATCAACCGTATACCCACTGTATAACAACCGTATACCCACTGTAAATCAACCGTATACCCACTGTAAATCAACCGTATACCCACTGTATATCAACCGTATACCCACTGTACATTTGTATATCTGCTCATTCTCTTATAGCTCTATGCTTACTCTACCTAGTTGTATATAATGTATGTAAAAAAAAAAAAAAAATTCATTGTCTGTATTCTGTCTCTAAATGTTGTCTCTCAGGCAGCTCCATATCACCAAGTAATATTCTGACTGTATACTTGGTGAATAAAGGTGATTCTGATTCCACCGCAGATGTGGAAGGTCAAACATTGGTGGAGGCAGTGGATTGAGACACAGCTCAGTTCATGCAAACAGATATCTCTCGCTTAAACAGACAGATTTTATGGAGAATGTTGTATTATGCTAATTGGTTCAAGACCAAGTTGGGGTGAGGAGAGGGAGGGAAGCAACACTGTTACATTGATGCTGTCAACCTGGATCGCTGGTTGCTGCGGAGAAGAAGGTCGAAGGGGGGTGAGTGTAACCGGTGTAAAATGGCTAGCTAGTTAGCGGTGTGCGCTAGAACCGTTTCACTCGGCGACGTCACTCTCTCAGAGACCTTGAAGTAGTTGTTTCCCTTGCTCTGCACGGGCTGCTGTTTTTTTTTTAGAGCGATAGGTAACAAGGCTTCGTGGGTGACTGTTGTTGATGTGTTCAGAGGGTCCCTGGTTCAAGCCCAGGTTGGTAGCAAGATAACTGTTACACTGGCTTGCTGTGATTGGCTCAGATAATGGATAAAAATGGTGCTCACGAACTTGTTTAGCTAGCTAGCCAAAGGAGACAGAAGACATCCTGTAACAACTGATAATGTAATGAAATGCCAACAGTGTAATAGCTGCTAATAATGTAATACTTTTTGCATTTATAATCTAATAAATGTCAATAATATAATAAATATGCTGAACGCATAATGTTTCAGCACATGTTGTAATAATTATTACATTATGTGTTGATGATTACAGTAAAAAAAAAAAACATTAATAGCGTGATAACTGTCTCAGGTCTACCAACATCGGTTAGTCACAAAACTTGATGATGGTGTTGGAGTCGTGTGTGTGACCACACGGTCGTGGGTGAACAGAGAGTACAGGAGGGGACTAAGCACACACCCCTGTGGTACACTGACAACCTGAAATGGTCCATTCACTCATGCTGCCAAACATACCCTCGTAAAACTGACAACCCTACCGATCCTCGACTTCGGCGATGTCATTTACAAAATAGCCTCAAACACTCTAATCAACAAATTGGATGCAGTCTATCACAGTGCCATCCGTTTTGTCACCAAAGCCCCATATACTACCCACCACTGCGACCTGTACGCTCTTGTTGGCTGGCCCTCGCTTCATACTCGTCGCCAAACCCACTGGCTCCAGGTCATCTACAAGTCTTTGCTAGGTAAAGCCCCGCCTTATCTCAGTTCACTGGTCACCATAGCAACACAGCAACAATTCTGTCTTGGTCACTAATACCCTCACAAACGTCTACAGATTCACCATAGAGCATCCTGACTGGTTGTATCACTGCTTGGTACATCAATTGCACTGTCACTAACCGCAGGGCTCTCCAGAGTGTGGTGCGGTCGGCCTAGCGCATCACCGGAGGCACACTGTCAGCTCTCCAGAACATCTGCAGCACCTGGTGTCAAAGGAAGGCCAAGAAGTTCATCAAGGAACTCAGCCACCCGAGCCATGGCTTGTTAACCCCGCTACCATCTAGAAGGTGGAGACAGTACAGGTGCATCAAAGCTGGGAATCAGAGACTGAAAAACAGCTTCCATTTCCAGGCCATCAGACGGTTAATTAAATAGTCACCACTAGCCGGCCTCCACCCAGAACCCTGCCCTGAACCTTAGTCACTGTTACTAGCCGACTACCACCCACTACTCTACCTTGCACCTTAGATACTGCTGCCCTACAGATGTAGGATCTAAATTTGGTCACTATTTTGTTGCTGAGAATTTTCCTGTACTGCAGGAAATGCAAACTTGTAGTATATTCATGGTTTAAAAAGGCTTCTAAAGTCTGTAATTTCCATTTTTATATGCAACCCATTTCAAGAAGCTATGCGTATGTTGCACGTCACCACTTCACAGGAGAAGACATTTGAACGTATATTTTTTTTAAATCAAAATGTGTCTTTGGCAGAAATGCCTTCTGGAACATGTGAACTTTAATTTGCCTTAATAACAAACTTGTGTGCAGTCTGTAAACACGAATACAATTGTTAAATTATGAGCCATGGGGCCTCCCGGGTGGCACAGTGGTCTAGGGCACTGTATCGCAGTGCTAGCTGCGCCACCAGAGTCTCTGGGTTTGCGCCCAGGCTCTGTCGTACCCGGCCGCGACCGGGAGGTCCGTGGGGCGACGCACAATTGGCATAGCGTCGTCCGGGTTAGGGAGGGTTTGGCCGGTAGGGATATCCTTGTCTCATCGCGCTCCAGCGACTCCTGTGGCGGGCCGGGCGCAGTGCGCGCTAACCAAGGGGGCCAGGTACACAGTGTTTCCTCCGACACATTGGTGCGGCTGGCTTCCGGGTTGGAGGCGCGCTGTGTTAAGAAGCAGTGTGGCTTGGTTGGGTTGTGCTTCGGAGGACGCATGGCTTTCGACCTTCATCTCTCCCGAGCCCGTACGGGAGTTGTAGCGATGAGACAAGATAGTAATTACTAGCGATTGGATACCACGAAAATTGGGGATAAAATTGTAAAAAATAAATAAAATTATGAGCCATGTAGGTTTAACCTGAGTGGCAGGCATCCTAGTGGTTAAAGCGTTGGACTAGTAACCGAAAGGTTGCAAGATTGAATCCCCGAGCAGGCAAGTTAAAAAGGTGTTGTTCTGCACCTGAACAAGGCAGTTAACCCACTGTTCCTGGGCCGTCATTGAAATAATTTATTCTTTAACTGACTTGCCCAGTTAAATAAAGGTAAAAAAAAAAAAAAAAACACGGAAAAAGGTCAGGAACCTTTCTGGATGGCCATGATGACTGAGATAATGGGTGATCTGGATATGCTGAGAGATGAGTTTGGATTACTCTGTTTCTGTCTGTAACACGAGCTGCTGCTCAGTATGTGTCGATAATCCTTGCTACAGTGTCTTTTTAAAAAAAAGATATCGTGGAGAACTGCAAAAGTGTTGCTAATGCTCTCAATATTGATGCCCTGAATTTATCAAGCGCTATCAACGAAGATCAGTGGGAAAAGGTTGTAATGAAGACGATCATGCCACGCGGACTCTTTCTGACTCTGAAAATGAAGCCGGCGAAGAGGACATCCCTAATTTAGGTAAAA
>NC_092119.1:17273382-17313382 GCF_045679555.1 Salvelinus alpinus
AGAATCCAAATGTTTGATATTGTCTCCAGAGCCAGTCCCAGCACACAGAGAGGCAGATTAATGTTTGATATTGTCTCCAGAGCCAGTCCCAGCACACAGAGAGGCAGATTAATGTTTGATATTGTCTCCAGAGCCAGTCCCAGCACACAGAGAGGCAGATTAAGAAGGAGTTTGAGAAGCTTCACCAGTTTCTACTAGATGAAGAGGCAGTCAGCATCGCTGCACTGAGAAGGGAAGAGGAGCAAAAGAGTCTGATGATGACGAAGAAGATTGAGAAGATGAAAAGAGAGATATCATCCCTTTCAGACACAATCAAATCCATAGAGGTGGAGTTGATAGCTACAGACATCTCATTCCTGCAGGTCAGATCTTCTTTCTCAGGTGGTCATTGTGGTCCTACAGTAAATACTAAACCCTTTGCCCAATAATCACATTTTATCATATGCTTTTACAGAACTTGAAGGCCACCATGAAAAGGTAAGTATGTTGCCTCCTGTCTTTCTTGTCTGGGGTTCTGAACCCAAGCCCACAGCAGCACTAACTCCTGAACATTCTTCCAGAGCCCACTGCACACTGCCGGACCCAGAGAGGGTTTCAGGAGCACTGATAGATGTGGCCAAACACCTTGGCAACCTGCAGTTCAGAGTCTGGGAGAAGATGCAGGGGATTGTCAAACATAGTGAGTACAAAATGTATAATATTAATGAACAGAGTTAATTGAAAAGCCAATATAATAAGACATGTATTGTCCATACAATATGACCTTTTCTGTTTTTAGCCCCTGTGATTCTTGACCCCAACACTGCACATGCCTGTCTCTCTCTGTCTGATGATCTGACCACGGTGAGATGCTCAGACCAAAGGCAGCAGCTCCCTGACAACCCGGAGCGGTGTGTGTTCTACGCAGATGTTCTGGGCTCTGAGGGGTTCATCTCAGGGAAGCACAGCTGGGAGGTGGAGGTGGGGGATCACTCTTACTGGTTTCTAGGAGTGGTGAAAGAGTCCATCAACAGGAAGGTAGAGATAAATAGAACACCGAGGTTTGGAATATGGCAAATTGGGCAGATGTCTGGTCGGTATATAGAATCAGATGGGACACTTGCTATGAAGAGGAGACCTCGGAGGATCAGAGTGGAGCTGGACTACAACAGGGGGGAGCTGGACTACAACAGGGGGGAGCTGGACTACAACAGGGGGGAGCTGGACTACAACAGGGGGGAGCTGTCCTTTTACGACCCCAAGGACATGACACTTATCCACACATATAAAGACAGGTTTACTAAGCGACTTTACCCATTCCTCTCTGTTGGACTGGGTGTTGGTGCCAACAACCCTGATTTACAGATCTGCCTATCAAAGAGTTGTCTTTGACAGTGCTGTCATCACAGGGATGTGTCCAGCTCCTTTATTGGCCCAATAACAAGCTTTATTTAATTTTAACACACTAGAAAGTTCGAAACAAACCCCACTCCTCGTTCACTGCACATAGAACCCCATCCAGTCCTTTACAAAATCCCCCAGACGGTGTTCCATCCTCCCATATGCATACTCCAGTGTGAGCCGAGCCGGCACGAGCGCTAGCAGCACAGCTCTGGGGTCTGTACACCCCGCAACATCTCATGTTTCCTGGTCTTCCACACTGCCATTTTTAACTGTCCCAATGAGTAGTTTACTAGGCAGTCCCTTTACCTATTAGCTATGCAATACCTAGGTCGTCCAACAAACGGGTCCAGAGTCAGCCCCAAAAATAAAGGTAGGATGGTTGGTCGGGGTGGAGGGAGGGCTTATAACGCGATTATCTAGCAACCCAAAGATTGTGAGATCCAATCTCATTACGGACAACTTTAGAATGTTTTATAATTAGCAACTTATCAACTACTTACTACTTTTTAGCTACTTTGCAACTGCTTAGCATGTTAGCTAACCCTAACCTTCTCTATGAGAGGCTTATACAGGGAGCGCCAACATCCTCTCAGAGAGGAGCCACGTTCCCAACCCCCGTCCCCTGGCCACCCCGTTGCCCTCAGCCCATGCAGATGGTCTGAGCCATCTTCACAGCTACCTTGTACAGAGCCTTTTTGCAGTGCAAAAGGCCTCCAGCTTTGGAGTCTTGAATGATAGGATCATTCCCTCACCCTACTGGTATTCTCTGCAGTGGCAGCAACAGTGAAAGGAGGTAGGTCAGTGTCATTCGTGGTTAGACGGTTCCAGTCTTCCTAGCAGCTCTCTGAACGAGCTCGGAAGTGCAGCATGGACCCCCTCCACCACCTGCTGCAGCAGCTTGGCTGACTTTATGGATGAAGCCTCTGCGATGTCTCTAGCAGATTTCCACCCAGCCTCTTCTTGCAGGCCACCCAACTTAGTGATCCCCGCTCTCACAAGCCTGGCCCGCAAGCTGGCAGAGGTCAGCACTCTGGACTGAATGAATTGGTTGTGCAATGGTGGCTTCTCCGTTATCCATGGCCGTGAAACGTCTCTTTGAGCAGATAGTATTTTTCCACGCCCGAAGCACAGCATGGTAGAACGAAGTAATGGCTGACATATCGACCTGCTCCAGATCCAACAGGAGAAAGAGCCTGTCATACCCAAGGTCCCGTGCTCTCCTCAGAACAGCCATTACTCAGAACACTGTCCCTCCAGCACACACCCTTCTGGTACAGAAGTATCTCTGCAGCTTTAAGACGGAAAGCTGTCACTCTGGACCCAATGTCCAGCAGCCCTTGGCCCCCGTCATGCACGTGTCCTTCTGCACGTGTCCAGTGTTGACCAAAATATATCCACATGGAACCTCTGCAGTTGCTAGATGAGATTCTGTGGGGTCCCAACACCGACAGCCTGTGCTAGAGCATTGAAGCGGCCAAGTTATTAGCGACCAGTGGCAACAACCACCGCCATTTAGACAACTTAACCGCAACCTTGTCCAGCAGCCCCTCCCAGTTTCTCTCCAGAAACTCCGAGGCCCCCAAGAACTCCCTTAAGAACATCTCTTCTCTGCCCCACTGTAGCCCCCCAGGAAGACTAGGAGATCCTGCTCTGCCCCACTGTAGCCCCCCAGGAAGACTAGGAGATCCTGCTCTGCCCCACTGTAGCCCCCCAGGAAGACTAGGAGATCCTGCTCTGCCCCACTGTAACCCCCCAGGAAGACTAGGAGATCCTGCTCTGCCCCACTGTAACCCCCCAGGAAGACTAGGAGATCCTGCTCTGCCCCACTGTAACCCCCCAGGAAGACTAGGAGATCCTGCTCTGCCCCACTGTAACCCCCCAGGAAGACTAGGAGATCCTGCTCTGCCCCACTGTAACCCCCCAGGAAGACTAGGAGATCCTGCTCTGCCCCACTGTAACCCCCCAGGAAGACTAGGAGATCCTGCTCTGACCCATCTCCCCATAATCAGACACACACTCTTCTCCCAGGTCACCTTAGCTGATGGCATCACCTCAAACAACACGAAAGCCATTCTAACCTCTTCCACATCTCCCTCCCCTTTAAAAACACTGTTACGTCATACGCAGAAGCCGGCAGTGAAACCGTCTCCCCACCTACTACCCCTGGAACTGACAACCCCTGCAGCCTCTACCTCAGCCTACTACACCTGCAGCCTCTCCCTCAGCCTACTACCCCTGCAGCCTCTCCCTCAGCCTACTACACCTGCAGCCTCTCCCTCAGTCTACTACACCTGCAGCCTCTCCCTCAGCCTACTACACCTGCAGCCTCTCCCTCAGCCTACTACCCCTGCAGCCTCTCCCTCAGCCTACTACACCTGCAGCCTCTCCCTCAGCCTACTACCCCTGCAGCCTCTCCCTCAGCCTACTACACCTGCAGCCTCTCCCTCAGTCTACTACACCTGCAGCCTCTCCCTCAGTCTACTACACCTGCAGCCTCTCCCTCAGCCTACTACCCCTGCAGCCTCTCCCTCAGCCTACTACACCTGCAGCCTCTCCCTCAATCTACTACCCCTGCAGCCTCTCCCTCAGCCTACTACCCCTGCAGCCTCTCCCTCAGCCTACAACCCCTGCAGCCTCTGCCTCAGCCTACTACCCCTGCAGCCTCTCCCTCAGCCTAAAACCCCTGCAGCCTCTCCCTCACCCTACAACTCCTGCACCCTCTCCCTCAGCCTACTACACCTGCAGCCTCTCCCTCAGTCTACTACCCCTGCAGCTTCTCCCTCAGCCTACTACCCCTGCAGCCTCTCCCTCAGCCTACTACCCCTGCAGCCTCTCCCTCACCCTACAACCCCTGCAGCCTCTCCCTCAGCCTACTACCCCTGCAGCCTCTCCATCACCCACAGCCTCTCCCTCACCCTACTACCCCTGCAGCCTCTCCCTCACCCTACTACCCCTGCAGCCTCTCCCTCACACTACTACCCCTGCAGCCTCTCCCTCAGTCTACTACCCCTGCAGCCTCTCCCTCAGCCTACTACCCTTGCAGCCTCTCCCTCAGCCTACTACCCCTGCAGCCTCTCCCTCACCCTACTACCCCTGCAGCCTCTCCCTCACACTACTACCCCTGCAGCCTCCCCTCAGCCTACTACCCCTGCAGCCTCTGCCTCAGCCTACTACCCCTGCAGCCTCTCCCTCACCCTACTACCCCTGCAGCCTCCCCTCACCCTACTACCCCTTGCAGCCTCTCCCTCAGCCTACTACCCCTGCAGCCTATCCCTCACCCTACTACCCCTGCAGCCTCTCCCTCAGCCTACTACCCCTGCAGCCTCTCCCTCACCCTACAACCCCTGCAGCCTCTCCCTCACCCTACTACCCCTGCAGCTTCTCTCTCAGCCTACTACCCCTGCAGCCTCACCCTAAAACCCCTGCAGCCTCTCCCTCAGCCTACTACCCCTGGAGCCTCACCCTCAACCTACTACCCCTGCAGCCTCTCCCTCACCCTACTACCCCTGCAGCCTCTCCCTCACCCTAAAACCCCTGCAGCCTCTCCCTCAGCCTACTACCCCTGCAGCCTCTCCCTCAGCCTAAAACCCCTGCAGCCTCTCTCTCACCCTACTACCCCTGCAGCCTCTCCCTCAGCCTAAAACCCCTGCAGCCTCTCTCTCACCCTACTACCTCTGCAGCCTCTCCCTCACCCGCAGCCTCTCACTCACACTACTACCCCTGCAGCCTCTCTCTCACCCTACTACCCCTGCAGCCTCCCCTCACCCCACTACCCCTGCAGCTTCCCCTCACCCTACTACCCCTGCAGCCTCTCTCTCACCCTACAACCCCTGCAGCCTCTCCCTCACCCTACTACCCCTGCACCCTCCCCTCACCCTACTACCCCTGCACCTTCCCCTCACCATATTAACCCTGCAGCCTCTCCCTCACCCTACTACCCCTTTAGCCTCTCCCTCAGCCTACTACCCCTTTAGACTCTCCCTCACCCTACTACCCCTGCAGCCTCTCCCTCACCCTACTACCTCTGCAGCCTCTCCCTCACCCTACTACCTCTGCAGCCTCTCCCTCACCCTACAACCCCTGCAGCCTCTGCCTCACCCTACTACCTCTGCAGCCTCTCCCTCACCCTACTACCTCTGCAGCCTCTCCCTCACCCTACAACCCCTGCAGCCTCTCCCTCACCCTACTACCTCTGCACCATCTCCCTCACCCTACAACCCCTGCAGCCTCTCCCTCACCCTACTACCCCTGCAGCCTCTCCCTCACCCTACTACCCCTGCAGCCTCTCCCTCACCCTACTACCTCTGCAGCCTCTCCCTCAACCGCAGCCTCTCCCTCACCCTACTACCTCTGCAGCCTCTCCCTCAACCGCAGCCTCTCACTCACCCTACTACCCCTGCAGCCTCTCCCTCACCCTACTACCCCTGTAGCCTCTCCCTCAGCCTACTACCCCTGCAGCCTCTCCCTCACCCTACAACCCCTGCAGCCTCTCCCTCAGCCTACTACCCCCTGCAGCCTCTCCCTCACCCTACTACTACAGCAGTGTTTCTGAGGCTAAACTGTAGAGCTGACTCAAGAGTGGACACCCCTGCCAAATCCCTCTCTTAACTGGGACTTGCTGGCTCAGCCCACCCCCCACTTTTACCATAACAGAAGCCCCACAGTACAATAACTTGACCCATGATCTAAACCCGCTACCCAGGCCAAACACTTCCAAACAGATTGGCATGACACACTCTACCAAAAGCCTTTTCTTGATCTATCGAAGTGAGTCCTAGTGATGTCTATCAAAAAAATACAAAAAAGAACCTTTATTTAAATAGGCAAGTCAGTTAAGAACTAACTCTTATTTACATTGACGGCCTACACCGGCCAAACCCAGACGACGCTGAGCCAATTGTGCACCGCCCTGTGGGACTCCCAATCACGGCCGGATGTGATACAGCCTGGATCTCCCACATCTCTCAAAAGAAACAAGTTGTCCATTATTGTCCGCCCAGGCACACAGTATGCCTGGACCCTGTGAACTATTGTGTGCAAACAGACTTTCAGACGATTTGCCAAACACTTTGTAATCCAAGCAGAGCAACGACACCAGCCTTCAGTTCTTCAATATAGGGAAGTCCCCATTGTTCAGCAGCAGTGACAGAACCTCCCACTGGCAGCTGACTGGTAGCACAGTTATAAAACTCAGATGTCAGTCCATCGACCCACGGCACACTGCCAGGGGAGAGCTGCTGCACAGCCACGGTTAGTTTCTGAAACTAAAGTTCCCCCTCCAGTCCAACACTGCCCACATCCTCCTCATCTCCGCTGGATCTGACGTCAGAGACCCTGAAGGATGCCTGATCTTGTAAAGAAGACCCCAGCTCAGAGACCCTGAAGGATGCCTGATCTTGTAAAGAAGACCCCAGCTCAGAGACCCTGAAGGATGCCTGATCTTGTAAAGAGGACCCCAGCTCAGAGACCCTGAAGGATGCCTGATCTTGTAAAGAAGACCCCAGCTCAGAGACCCTGAAGGATGCCTGATCTTGTAAAGAAGACCCCAGCTCAGAGACCCTGAAGGATGCCTGATCTTGTAAAGAAGACCCCAGCTCAGAGACCCTGAAGGATGCCTGATCTTGTAAAGAAGACCCCAGCTCAGAGACCCTGAAGGATGCCTGATCTTGTAAAGAAGACCCCAGCTCAGAGACCCTGAAGGATGCCTGATCTTGTAAAGAAGACCCCAGCTCAGAGACCCTGAAGGATGCCTGATCTTGTAAAGAAGACCCCAGCTCAGAGACCCTGAAGGATGCCTGATCTTGTAAAGAAGACCCCAGCTCAGAGACCCTGAAGGATGCCTGATCTTGTAAAGAAGACCCCAGCTCAGAGACCCTGAAGGATGCCTGATCTTGTAAAGAAGACCCCAGCTGCATCTGCTTAGCCCTCAAACTCCGTCTCTGACCCTGAGTCAATGTCTCTAATATCCAGCTCCAACCTCTGAATAGCAGACCTTATCCTAGCTGGCCCAGAGTACTGCCTAAAAATCCTTCTTTAAGCTGTCTCATCCCTTTCATCTACACTGATTTGAAGTGCATTTAACAGGTGACATCAATAAGGAATCATAGCTTCAATCTGGTCAGTCTATGTCATGGAAAGAGCAGGTGTTCATAACATGTGATGGTCTGAGATGCCACTAGGGCAGATCTTGGAGCCCAAAACTCTGTTTCTCCCCTTACTGACATAGATCCTATGTAGCCTTGCTGCACTAATCTTCCCCTCCACTACCTTCACACATGTATAGATCCTGTCTCCACACGTCTACTAGTCCATGCTGTTTCAACACATTGGTTAAGGCCACCTCCGACTGTGGATGAGCTTCCTCCCAGTTCCTATCTAGTGTGGAATCTGTTTTACAGTTCCTCCGTTCCTCTATTCTCATCGGGCAGCTCCACGGAGTCCGGAGCCCCCCGGCTGCCCCCAACTGCCTCCAACTCCTCCCCACAATCACCCCGCGTGTCTGTAATTACACTGGGCACATCACCCCGCGTGTCTGTAATTACACTGGGCACATCACCCTGCGTGTCTGTAATTACACTGGGCACATCATTCTCCGTTGTCTGTGAGACAGGCGTATCAGCCTTGGAGTCAGCATTGCCACAGCCCTCGGTAACCACTGCTGGGAGTTCAGTCACTAGCACGCCCGCCCCTGAGCTCTCCGCCACAGAAACCTCGGCCACATCAACATTAACGTCATCAGAACGTACTGATTTCATGGCACATGTTTTATGAACTGATACACAAAACAACTCTAGATTCAAACTTAGATAGTTATAAAACAATTCTTGCAACCAATAGAATGTTATATACAGTATGTTGGGGATACAACCATCCCAGCTCTGCGGATGTTTCTGCGAAGAGATAGAATCATTAGATAATTTGTTCTGGTACTGTCCATATGTAGCTTGTTTTTGGTCAAAGATTCAGGAATGGCTGAAGAATTTCAACACTTACCTGGAGCTAACTCTTACCTGGAGCTAACTCTTACCTGGAGCTAACTCTTATCTGGAGCTAACTCTTACCTGGAGCTAACTCTTACCTGGAGCTAACTCTTACCTGGAGCTAACTCTTATCTGGAGCTAACTCTTACCTGGAGCTAACTCTTACCTGGAGCTAACTCTTACCTGGAGCTAACTCTTACCTGGAGCTAACTCTTACCTGGAGCTAACTCTTACCTGGAGCTAACTCTTACCTGGAGCTAACTCTTATCTGGAGCTAACTCTTACCTGGAGCTAACTCTTACCTGGAGCTAACTCTTACCTGGAGCTAACTCTTACCTGGAGCTAACTCTTACCTGGAGCTAACTCTTACCTGGAGCTAACACTTACCTGGAGCTAACTCTTACCTGGAGCTAACACTTACCTGGAGCTAACTCTTACCTGGAGCTAACTCTTACCTGGAGCTAACTCTTACCTGGAGCTAACTCTTACCTGGAGCTAACTCTTACCTGGAGCTAACTCTGCAAATAGCACTGCTGGGTGATTTAAAAAGTCATAGTCAATCGCTCAATGATATAATAATAGTCTTAACAAAAATGTTTATCTTTAATTTACGATCTGTGCAAACTATGACCATAGAAAGGTTCGGAACTTCTGTGAAACATTACAGCACAGTTGAAACATATATGGCAAATAGAAAGTGGATGGTGTTCAGAGATAGATGGGAGGGTTTTGAGTGGAGCTGAAGGATGGGACTAAAAACAAACGAAAGATAACTATTGTAAAATATACTGTGTCCGTAAAATGTGTATATAATGTATACGCTGGAAGTAGAAGCCTAAGAGTTGTTGTCAATTAGTTTACTCCAATTAGGGGGGGTGTTAGGGTTAAGGGAAAATATTAAAGGAAAATATATTTTAAAAACTTTTATTTATATATATACTGTATATATATTTACAAAGAAATATATGGGGGATTGGAAATGACGCAGACAATGACATGATTGATTGAAGCCACAATCTACCTACACTAGCTGATCTAGCACGTAAAAAACATCATCAGAATGGGCAACGGAATCTTGCAATTCCGATATTTGTGGTTGAGTCTGGAGCTGGTGTAGAGGTTGGTGCTCCCCTAAACCCCCGGGCCGCTCTCAGATCTGTAGCCAGACAGAGGGTCCACCAATGAAATGCTCGCCACGGCTCCCCCAACTGCCTCCAACTCCTCCCCACAATCACCCCGCGTGTCTGTAATTACACTGGGCTCATCACCCTGCGTGTCTGTAATTACACTGGGCACATCATTCTCCGTTGTCTGTGAGACAGGCATATCAGCCTTGGAGTCATGTTTTAACCATGTTTAATATTTAATTTAGGTGATTTCTATTTTTAGTCTGCTGATAGTTGCTTCAGGGTTATTGAGTCCAAGAAGGCTGTAGGATCAGTCCAACTTTTATTTAATTCAAATTTATATAGATTTTCATAGAAACTTTTCAAATTGTTATTAATAGCTTTGTTGTTTCTAACTAAAGCATTTGTATCCTTGTCTTTTAAAATTATAACTTGTTTTGCGTGTATTAGTTTTGTGAAGGTTGAGAGGTGTTTACCAGGTTTGTTTGCCTTATGCTTTATTTGAGTTTATCCTGTAGTCGTTGGCTCTCTTCAAAGTAAAATAATATATTCTTGATCAAGTTCAGACATGTTATTTTCTTCTTTACCTTGTAAATATTTATTTATGATATTTTTCTAAAATAGTGATTTATTTTTCTTTAATTTAAATTTCTAACTCAGATTTAGCTTTTGCGGAGTATGAGATGTATTAAAAAAGCATAAAAACATCACAAATTATATCGAGGGTTGGCTTCTCTGGCCATTTTTTTTATGGTAAAGTTCTTTATTTTTAATTTACATATTTAATACATTTTGTGTATTGAAGATGCAGTCTCTTTACTCTCCATATTCGTGTATTTTATGTTGGTGTAATTAAACACGATACAAGAGAATGATCCGATATCACCAAATCATGGATTTTTTTAACCCAGTTTATTGTTGAGGGCATTTTTGGAAATAAAAATGCAATTCTGAGTAGCTTTTCTTACTTTGAAACAAAAAAAGAGTAGTCTTTTGTAGTTGGGAATAGTAATCTTCTTTCATCCTCTTTGGCAGGTAAGCATTTCACTGTAAGGTCTACACCTGTTGTATTCTGTGCATGTGACAAATAAAATTGGATTTAATTTGATTTAAATTAGCGTTTTTAATTTATTGATATGTTTGTCTAAATGTGTGATTTAGGTCACCTCCTAAATTAATATTTCCTGTCTGGGTTTGATTTAATATCGATTGAATGCTATTTAAACACACCAGATTTGCCCCTACGGGGATATACAATAAAATCAAAGTGTATTTTTCACCATGTAAGGTGCAATTCAAAATGAGAACCTCTTTCTTGGTCTGTGTGCTGGGATATAACGGAAAATGATGTATTCTTATTTATCAGGATGCCTACACCTCTACTGTTATAACAGTAGGTGGCAGCATTGGCTTCTCCAACCCAGCTCCTCTTTAAATATTACATTTCTCATTTTTTTAAGTGTAACTCTTGCAGGAAAACCACATCTGCTGACAATCTCTTTAGATGTTCATGAACCTTATGCTTTTCTTTGGCCATCATGAAGCCTATGCACATTCCATGTAACAAGATGGATTTTGCTGGCCTTTGTTGGCCTTTAGTTACGTAAAGAATCAAAGTTAACCTTGTCTTTCATTGAGAACCAGATAAAAAAAAATGCAGACATGTCATATAAGGACGGTGGATATCCCATGGATGTCGACAAGTCATAGTGTGAATACATAGTTATTGTATACATTACATACAGTTGAAGTCGGAAGTTTACATACACTTAGGTTGAAGTCATTAAAACTCGTTTTTCAACCACTCCACACATTTCTTGTTAACAAACTATAGTTTTGGCAAGTCGGTTAGGACATCTACTTTGTGCATAACACAAGTAATTTTCCCAACAATTGTTTACACAGATTATTTCACTTATAATTCACTGTATCACAATTCCAGTTGGTCAGAAGTTTACATACACTAAGTTGACTGTGCCTTCGAACAGCTTGAAAAATAATAGAAAATGATATCATGGCTTTAGAAGCTTCTGCTATGCTAATTGACATAATTTGAGTCAATTGTAGGTGTACCTGTGGCTGTATTTCAAGGCCTACCTACAAACTCAGTGCTACAGGTAAAAAAGTATCTACATCCACAGTAAAATGAGTCCTATATCAACATAACCTGAAAGGCCACTCAGCAAGGAAGAAGCCACTGCTCCAAAACCGTCATAAAAAAGCCAGACTACGTTTTGCAACTGCACGTGAGGACAAAGATCGTACTTTTTGCAGAAATGTCCTCTGGTCTGATGAAACAAAAATAGAACTGTTTGGCCATAAAGAACATCGTTATGTTTGGAGAAAAAAGGGGTAGGCTTGCAAGCCGAAGAACACCATCCCAACCATGAAGCACGGTGGTGTCCCGAACATTGTCAGGGTGGAAATGACCGGACCAAGGTGCAGCGTGGTAAGTGTACATTTCTTTTTATTTGTAAATGTTGCCAACAAAAACAACAAACAACAAAAAACGAATGTGAAGCTGACTAGGGCTATACAGGCCACTAACACAGACAACTACCCACAACTAAGGTGGAAAAACAGGCTGCCTAAGTATGATTCCCAATCAGAGACAATGATAGACAGATGTCCCTGATTGAGAACCATACCTGGCCAAAACATAGAAACAGAAAACATAGAAATAAAGAAACTAGAATGCCCACCCTAGTCACACCCTGGCCTAACCAAAATAGAGAATAAAAGCCTCTACTCTCTTTATGGGCGTGACAAGTGGTAGCAGCATCATCTTGCGGGGGTGCTTTGCTGCAGGAAAGACTGGTGCACTTCACAAAATAGATAGCATCATGAGGGAGGAAAATTATGTGGATATATTGAAGCAACATCTCAAGACATCAGTCAGGAAGTTAAAGCTTGGTTGCAAATGGGTCTTCCAAATGGACAATGACCCCAAGCATACTTCCAATGTTATGGCAAAATGGCTTAAGGACAACAAAGTCAAGGTTTTGGAGTGGCCATCACAAAGCCCTGACCTCAATCCTATAGAATATTTGTGGGCAGAACTGAAAAAGCGTGTGCGAGTTAGGAGGTCTACAAACCTGACTCAGTTACACCAGCTCTGTCAGGAGGAATGGGCCAAAATTCAACTTATTGTGGGAAGCTTGTTGAAGGTTTCCCGAAACGTTTGATCTAAGTTAAACAATTTAAAGGCAATGCTAACAAATACTAATTGAGTGTATGTAAACTTCTGACCCACTGGGAATGTGACAAAAGAAATATAAGCTGAAATAAATCATTCTCTTTACTATTATTCTGACATTTCACATTCTTCAAATAATGTGGTGATCCAAACTAACCTAAATGTGATAAACTGAGTTTATATGTATTTGGCTAAGGTTTATGTAAATGTCCGACTTCAACTGTATATAGAACGTGTGAACATGTAGGCTGAGCAAACATTTAACAGACAACACACCAACAAACAGAAAGCAAAGTACTTCTTTGGACTTTGAGGGGTTTTGCCTTCTGTGGATGATGTCATTGTAAATACATTGTAGAAAGACTCACTTAAATACTGAGGTCAGTTTGTAGTACCTTGTGAATTAAATCAAAGTATCGTGGCTGGCGGGGCTCTACTTGTGGAGAGTGGGTCCACTGAAAGACCGAAGTGAGATGAGTGGAGGCACCACGCGTACATCAGGGAAGAGGGACCAAGCTTGTCCCTCTCCACCTCCTCCCTCCCAGTTTTATTTCCCCCTTTACCACCCCCCCAACCCCCATCCTTGCCCACCCTTAGCCACCCTTACCCATCTTTGCCCATGCTTGTCCTAACAGCCACTCTTTTCCCACCCTCCTCTCTTCTTAGACACATTTACACCCATCCATCCATACGTCAACTTACTTGTCCATTCTCCTTCATTCACATACAATGTATACCCTATGCATCCACACACCCATTCCCTCCCGCCCTCCGACACATATTCATATTGGGTCACGTGAGAGCGTGTAGGTGGGCCGTGGCCCGTCAGTCATTTGTCACAAGTGAAGAGTAGCGAGAAAGGTAGAGTGTACGGAGGGAGGGACTGGGGGCAGGGTGAGAGAAAGGTGGAGTGTACGGAAGGAGGGACTGGGGCCAGGGTGAAACCAATGATCAATCAAATGGTCAAATCAATCAACTAACCAGTCAATCCATCTTTTAACACATTTTACAAAGTGTTTTACAAAAGTGTTTTAAAAACTGTTTTACAAAGTGTTTTACAAAAGTTTTTTACAAAAGTGTTTTAAAAACTGTTTTACAAAGTGTTTTACAAAAGTGTTTAAAAAAAAAGTTTTACAAAAGTTGTTTACAAAAGTGTTTTACAAAAGTGTTTTACAAAATGTTTTACAAAGTGTTTTACAAAGTACTGACAACATAGAGGGAGGAGGTTTAGGAGTGTGTATTGCTCTCCTCTCTCTCTCCTCTTCTCCTCTGCATGCGCGCCTGTGTGTTTGTCTTATTTGGCCCACTTCTAAAGGCAGGCTGGTTGCTCTGTCTCTGCCTTGGGGCAGCACTGAATCACAAATCTGAAGACTTAAAGAACTGGAGGAGGTTTTGCCATGCCAACGGCTGACAGAGAGAGGGAGAGAGGGAGAGAGGGAGAGAGGGAGAGAGGGAGAGAGGGAGAGAGGGAGAGAGGGAGAGAGGGAGAGAGGGAGAGAGGGAGAGAGGGAGAGAGAGAGAGAGGGAGAGAGGGAGAGAGGGAGAGAGGGAGAGAGAGAGAGAGGGAGAGAGGGAGAGAGGGAGAGAGGGAGAGAGGGAGAGAGGGAGAGAGGGAGAGAGGGAGAGAGGGAGAGAGGGAGAGAGGGAGAGAGGGAGAGAGGGAGAGAGGGAGAGAGGGAGAGAGGGAGAGAGGGAGAGAGAGAGGGAGAGAGGGAGAGAGGGAGAGAGGGAGAGAGGGAGAGAGGGAGAGAGAGAGAGAGGGAGAGAGGGAGAGAGGGAGAGAGGGAGAGAGGGAGAGAGGGAGAGAGAGATGGAGATGTTTGTTACTCACAGATAGTGTCATAGTGGCTGTATAATAATAATAATTCTTTAGCCAGTTTTGGCAGATTTGCTTAAGGTTCAACACTGACTGCTTTTCATTATACAAGCAGAATTGGGGACTAGACTATGTTTATCTCATACTTATCCTGGTTGGCTCCAAATGGAAACCATAAAACCAGCGGCAAAGCCAAAGGGTGTCTCTTTATTCTTTATATACATCTTCAAAATAGAGGTGAATGTCTGTCTGTCTGTCTGTCTGTCTGTCTGTCTGTCTGTCTGTCTGTCTGTCTGTCTGTCTGTCTGTCTGTCTGTCTGTCTGTCTGTCTGTCTGTCTGTCTGTCTGTCTGTCTGTCTGTCTGTCTGTCTGTCTGTCTGTCTGTCTGTCTGTCTGTCTGTCTGTCTGTCTGTCTGTCTGTCTGTCTGTCTGTCTGTCTGTCTGTCTGTCTGTCTGTCTGTCTGTCTGTCTGTCTGTCTGTCTGTCTGTCTGTGTCTCTTTCTCGGTCTGTCTCTCTCTCTCTCTATTTTTATCTCTCTCTCTCTCTCTTTGTGAAAGTATACTAACATTAGAGAGATTTAGCAGTATGATACACCCAAAGAGACAAACTCAACGAAATACATCTCCAGTTTAAAACTGAATAAGACCCAGATACAGAAACAGAACGTAAGACAGGGGCCGGCTACACACGCGCAGAGAGAATATGGTTGCCATAGAGACAGGTCCTCTGGCGTCGGCAAACTATATATGTATTTTTTTACACAACGAAAGACATCCCGCGGGTGGCTGGCGTTCTCTGGAACTATCACAAAAACATCCCCATCTCATTAGAACACACACTGTTAGGCTGCCGGCCAAGGGGAAACAGAGATGAATGCAGAATGGACAGTGCGTTGGTTTTGTCTATTGCTTTCCTAGCTTCTCTATGTGTATGTTTCTGCCTGTGCCACTTTGCCAAGAGGTCTGGACTGAAAGCACAGGTTCAGTCAGTGGTTCAGGCCCTGTTATGGATGGGCTATTCCCCCATCAATCATGACACATATTTATTTTTTTAGGTTGAAACATTGCAATATCCTACTGACTAAGGCAGTAGGATATTGCAACATTGACTGTGATTGACCTTGTAACCTTGACTGTGAATGACCTTGTAACCTTGACTGTGAATGACCTTGTAACCTTGACTGTGAATGACCTTGTAACCTTGACTGTGAATGACCTTGTAACCTTGACTGTGAATGACCTTGTAACCTTGACTGTGAATGACCTTGTAACCTTGACTGTGAATGACCTTGTAACCTTGACTGTGAATGACCTTGTAACCTTGACTGTGAATGACCTTGTAACCTTGACTGTGAATGACCTTGTAACCTTGACTGTGAATGACCTTGTAACCTTGACTGTGAATGACCTTGTAACCTTGACTGTGAATGACCTTGTAACCTTGACTGTGAATGACCTTGTCTTGAACACTTTTCTGTCTGTGAACAATACACTCTAAAAATGAGAGGTTCAACATGGGTTCCTCTAAGATCCTCAAAGTTCTTCAAAGAGCCTTAGGGTTCTTGGCTCTGAAAATGGCCCCCCAAAAAGGTTCTTCCAGTAACCTCATAGGAGGTGGGGTTCATCAAGGAACCTCCTTAGTTGGTGGGGGTTCTTGCAGGAACCTAACTACCCAACTGAAACATTTGGATGTGAATTTAAAAGGACAGCATGTGCAGGCACTTAACTGGAACATTTAAAGATCTCAACTTAAGGTCAGGTTTGTTCCTTGCAATTGATATTGCTTCATGATGATACCATCTGTCTTTTCATATTTGTGACAATCTTTCTAAAACAGAGAATGGACACAATTCAATGGATGTCAATCATCAAAGAGGTCAGAATATGTTGAAGGCTATAAGAATATGTTGAAGGCTATAAGAATATGTTGAAGGCTATAAGAATATGTTGAAGGCTATAAGAATATATTGAAGGCTATAAGAATATGTTGATGGCTATAAGACTATATTGAAGGCTATAAGAATATGTTGATCAACACAGTATCATCAACACATCAACACAGTAACATCAACACAGTATCATCAACACATCAACACAGTATCATCAACACAGTATCATCAACACATCAACACAGTATCATCAACACAGTATCATCAATACAGTAACATCAACACAGTAACATCAACACAGTAACATCAACATCAACACAGTATCAACACAGTATCATCAACACAGTATCATCAACACAGTATCATCAACACAGTATCATCAATACAGTAACATCAACACAGTAACATCAACACAGTAACATCAACATCAACACAGTATCAACACAGTAACATCAACACAGTATCATCAACACAGTAACATCAACACAGTAACATCAACACAGTATCATCAACACAGTATCATCAACAAAGTATCATCAACACAGTATCATCAACATCAACACAGTATCATCAACACAGTAACATCAACACAGTATCATCAACATCAACACAGTATCATCAATACAGTATCATCAACACAGTATCATCAATACAGTATCATCAACACAGTATCATCAACATCAACACAGTATCATCAACACAGTAACATCAACACAGTATCATCAACACAGTATCATCAACACAGTATCATCAACATCAACACAGTATCATCAACACAGTAACATCAACACATCAACACAGTAACATCAACACAGTATCATCAACACAGTATCATCAACACAGTATCATCAATACAGTATCATCAACACAGTAACATCAACACAGTAACATCAACACAGCATCATCAACATCAACACAGTATCATCAACACAGTATCATCAACACAGTATCATCAACACAGTATCATCAACACATCAACACGTTAACATCAACACAGTAACATCAACACAGTATCATCAACACATCAACACAGTAACATCAACACAGTATCATCAACACAGTAACATCAACACAGTAACATCAACACAGTATCATCAATACAGTAACATCAACACAGTAACATCAACATCAACACAGTATCAACACAGTATCATCAACACAGTATCATCAACACAGTATCATCAACACAGTAACATCAACACAGTATCATCAACACAGTAACATCAACACAGTATCATCAACACAGTAACATCAACACAGTATCATCAACACAGTATCATCAACACAGTGACATCAACACAGTAACATCAACACATTAACATCAACACAGTAACATCAACACAGTATCATCAACACATCAACACAGTAACATCAACACAGTATCATCAACACAGTAACATCAACACAGTATCATCAACACAGTATCATCAACACAGTAACATCAACACAGTATCATCAACACATCAACACAGTAACATCAACACAATATCATCAACACAGTAACATCAACACAGTATCATCAACACATCAACACAGTAACATCAACACAGTATCATCAACACATCAACACAGTAACATCAACACATTAACATCAACACAGTATCATCACACCAGAGGATAAACACATTGGACTTGGGGCTCTGCTGGGAGTTTGACTTGTATTTACATTGTTTTATTCTGCTTTGCCACTAAAATCATAATAAACACTGAGAACTAAAATATTGTGATATTGTCGTTATTGCTCTGCATATTATATTATTATTATCAATAATAATAATAATAACCGGGGACAGACGGACGGACGGACGGACGGACGGACGGGGGGGGGTAGTACAAAATGAACCACAAAAGGTACTTCAAAAGTTACTTGAGGATCCATTTAAAAGTAATTTTTTAAAGGACTTATAAGGCTTCCCCCACAGGTTCAATGTGAAGAACCCTTAGAGTATATGACTTCTCCCAAACTAATCCAAGGGACCCTTCCACTCCAAAACCTCCCCTACGCTTTCACACCCCTCAAATTCATCCAACTATTGCAGTGAGCGAGACAGACAGTGTGCGGACTGGGCTACCTGGTTGACCGGAACATACTGACATCATGGACGTTATTATACGCTTCGTTAGCATCCCTTATATTAATTAAAGATGAACGACTCTCCTCCGTATGTGTCATTCCAGGTTCACTGCTCCTCTCAACCCCTCTCTCTGTGTGTGTGTGTGTGTGTGTGTGTGTGTGTGTGTGTGTGTGTGTGTGTGTGTGTGTGTGTGTGTGTGTGTGTGTGTGTGTGTGTGTGTGTGTGTGTGTGTGTGTGTGTGTGTGTGTGTGTGTGTTCAGTGACGAGAGAGCTGCGTTTTATCATGGGGATGGGTTGAATCGGCACCACTATTGGGTGAATACATGTCCAGTACATTAAAGATGCATGATTTATTATAATTGTATGCAAAGGCATTTTAGATAATCATAATTGTATGCATTTTTGACTCTGGTGTCACCCAAGCTACAGTGCGGTATGCAGTCCAGTGAAAGTTCCAGAGAATGTATTCATTCATTCAATAATGTTTGCAGTGTTACTGAACGAGTGGAGTGTGGAGCTGGGGGGAACACGCAGGGGAAGGAACATTACTACACGTGTAGGCATTGCTCTAGTGGAGTGTGGAGCTGGGGGGAACACGCAGGGGAAGGAACATTACTACACGTGTAGGCATTGCTCTAGTGGAGTGTGGAGCTGGGGGGAACACGCAGGGGAAGGAACATTACTACACGTGTAGGCATTGCTCTAGTGGAGTGTGGAGCTGGGGGGAACACGCAGGGGAAGGAACATTACTACACGTGTAGGCATTGCTCTAGTGGAGTGTGGAGCTGGGGGGAACACGCAGGGGAAGGAACATTACTACACGTGTAGGCATTGCTCTAGTGGAGTGTGGAGCTGGGAGGAACACGCAGGGGAAGGAACATTACTACACGTGTAGGCATTGCTCTAGTGGAGTGTGGAGCTGGGGGGAACACGCAGGGGAAGGAACATTACTACACGTGTAGGCATTGCTCTAGTGGAGTGTGGAGCTGGGGGGAACACGCAGGGGAAGGAACATTACTACACGTGTAGGCATTGCTCTAGTGGAGTGTGGAGCTGGGGGGAACACGCAGGGGAAGGAACATTACTACACGTGTAGGCATTGCTCTAGTGGAGTGTGGAGCTGGGGGGAACACGCAGGGGAAGGAACATTACTACACGTGTAGGCATTGCTCTAGTGGAGTGTGGAGCTGGGGGGAACACGCAGGGGAAGGAACATTACTACACGTGTAGGCATTGCTCTAGTGGAGTGTGGAGCTGGGGGGAACACGCAGGGGAAGGAACATTACTACACGTGTAGGCATTGCTCTAGTGGAGTGTGGAGCTGGGGGGAACACGCAGGGGAAGGAACATTACTACACGTGTAGGCATTGCTCTAGTGGAGTGTGGAGCTGGGGGGAACACGCAGGGGAAGGAACATTACTACACGTGTAGGCATTGCTCTAGTGGAGTGTGGAGCTGGGGGGAACACGCAGGGGAAGGAACATTACTACACGTGTAGGCATTGCTCTAGTGGAGTGTGGAGCTGGGGGGAACACGCAGGGGAAGGAACATTACTACACGTGTAGGCATTGCTCTAGTGCACATATGTCAGAGTCAAGGCCCGCGGGCCACATCCGGCCCGCGAGAAGGTTTTTTACGGCCCCTGGGATGATCTTGATTTATTATTAGAACCGGCCCGCAGACCGCAGCAAGCCGGCAGCCCGCAGATCTTTTACACGCACCAATACTACATTTCCCACAATGCAACGGTGACGCACCGAGCAGTAGGCTGCTTCATTTCAATATTTATTGGCACAGCAGTCGTCAGCATCACAGTAAAATTAACTTTCAGATACCCATCAAAAATGGCAAAACGGAAGGTGGACACTGAGAACCGGGGGTTTCAAACAAGGTGGGAGTCGGAGTATATGTTCACGGAGGTAGCTGGAAAACCTGTGTGTCTTCTGTGTGGAGAAAGTGTGGCGGTACTGAAAGAGTATAATCTGAGACGACATTATGAAACGAAACACGCGGACAAAAACAAGAATATGGACATGGAACAAAGGCTACAAAAGGCAGAGGAATTAAAACGAGGCCTCAAATCTCGACAGGCTCTGTTCAAAAAAGCCAAATCACAAGGCCAGGCTGCTGTCAAGGCCAGTTTTATTTTGGCAGAAGAGATCGCTAAATCAGCCCGGCCATTTACGGAGGGGGATTTCATCAAAAACTGCATGATTAAAGTTTGTGACGAAGTTTGCCCAGAAAAAAGGCAACTCTTTTTAAATGTGAGTCTGAGCAGAAACACCATTGCCGAGAGAGTAGACCAGTTGTCCATCAATCTAAAAGAGCAGCTTGTGAAAAAGGGAAAAGATTTCATTGCATATTCCTTGGCTGTGGATGAGAGCACCGACATTTCTGACATTGCCCAGTTGTCAATTTTCATCCGCGGAGTGGACTCCAGCCTAAGCGTGACAGAGGAGTTTTTGGCTTTACGTCCTATGCATGGCACAACTACGGGGCATGATTTGTATGAAGAGGTGTCAAGATGTGTAAATGAGATGGAGCTGCCTTGGGAAAAACTCGTGGGTTTGACAACCGACGGAGCACCTGCGATGTGTGGACACAGGAGCGGACTGGTGGCGAAGATACGGGAAAAGATGCAAGAGGAAAACGCGACAGGTGAGCTGACAGCTTATCATTGTATCATACACCAGGAAGCGTTGTGCGGTAAAGCCTTGAAAATGGAGCATGTAATGAGCATCATCACGCGCACAGTTAACTTTATCAGAGCCAAAGGTTTGAATCACCGCCAGTTCAAGGCATTTCTGACGGAGTTAGAAACGGAGCATGGTGATTTGCCTTATCACACAGAGGTGCGATGGCTAAGCCGGGGAAAGGTGCTTCAAAGATGTTTCGAGCTTCGTGAGGAGATTTGTCTGTTCTTGGACAGCAAAGGGAAAGACACAACACAACTCCGAGACGAAATGTTTCTGTGTGAAATGGCTTTTCTGTGTGACATTACGAGTCATCTGAATGCAATGAACTTGCAGCTGCAGGGTCGGGATCATGTCATCTCTGATATGTACAGTACAGTGAAGGCATTTAAAACCAAACTGACTCTGTGGGAGACGCAGATGCGGAAAGAAAATTTGAGCCACTTTCCCAGCTGCCAGACCATGAAAGAGAAGCTCTCTACCAGTGCGTTCCCGAGCGCACAGTTGGCTGATAAAATAGGTATGCTTGCCGCTGACTTTCGACGCCGATTTGCTGACTTTGAAGCACAAAAAAGCAGGTTGGAACTGCTCGGTAACCCATTTGCTGTTGACGTGGAAAGCTCACCACCAAACCTCCAAATGGAGTTGATTGACCTCCAATGCAATGATGCACTGAGGGCAAAATATGCGGCAGTGGGTGCTGCGGAGTTCGCCCGTTTCCTCCCCGACACAATGCCCCAGCTGCGCATCCAGGCTGCTCAAACGTTGTCTATGTTTGGCAGCACATACCTGTGTGAACAACTGTTTTCTTTGATGAACCTGAACAAAACATCACACAGAAGTCGACTTACTGCTGAACACCTCCACTCAATTCTGAGGATTTCCTCAGCTCAGAGCCTTACCCCGAACATTGATGAACTTGTGGAAAAGATGGGACACCACCAAGTATCACCCTCAACCTCAAACAAGTGAACATTACTGTGCAATCACATATTTAGAGTTTTTACTCAGTTCAAGTTTAAAAGTTAAAGTTTAATATTTGTTTTCACTGCATGTTACTTCTCCTTAAACAAAGTGTTGTTTTTGATTAATAGATTTTTGCACTTTATTTTATTGTATTTCAATCCAATTATATTTTAAAAATATTTCAGTTGAGTGGATGATAGAAAATTGCTATTATTGTTTTTTTCTTTGAAGTAAATTTAGCCCACTTTTGCTAAAATAGAAAATATAGGCTACTGATGGTGCCTTGAATACCGGTTTCTTTCATTTAATGTTCATGTTATGGGGATTTTTATATAAAGGAAATTTGTCTTTTGTGTCTGTTGAAAATTAAAGATTACTGACAGAGCCATAAGAAAATATTGCTTTATTTATCTGATCATATTGGAATATATTTGTTAGGTTTTCAGTAGGTTCAATTAGGTTCACTAGACTATATGCGTCATTTAAAAATTTTTCAATGAACATTCGAACAGTCCGGCCCTCGGCTTGTAGCTAAATTTTTTATTTGGCCCTCCGTCCATTTGACTTTGACACCCCTGCTCTAGTGGAGTGTGGAGCTGGGGGGAACACGCAGGGGAAGGAACATTACTACACGTGTAGGCATTGCTCTAGTGGAGTGTGGAGCTGGGGGGAACACGCAGGGGAAGGAACATTACTACACGTGTAGGCATTGCTCTAGTGGAGTGTGGAGCTGGGGGGAACACGCAGGGGAAGGAACATTACTACACGTGTAGGCATTGCTCTAGTGGAGTGTGGAGCTGGGGGGAACACGCAGGGGAAGGAACATTACTACACGTGTAGGCATTGCTCTAGTGGAGTGTGGAGCTGGGGGGAACACGCAGGGGAAGGAACATTACTACACGTGTAGGCATTGCTCTAGTGGAGTGTGGAGCTGGGGGGAACACGCAGGGGAAGGAACATTACTACACGTGTAGGCATTGCTCTAGTGGAGTGTGGAGCTGGGGGGAACACGCAGGGGAAGGAACATTACTACACGTGTAGGCATTGCTCTAGTGGAGTGTGGAGCTGGGGGGAACACGCAGGGGAAGGAACATTACTACACGTGTAGGCATTGCTCTAGTGGAGTGTGGAGCTGGGGGGAACACGCAGGGGAAGGAACATTACTACACGTGTAGGCATTGCTCTAGTGGAGTGTGGAGCTGGGGGGAACACGCAGGGGAAGGAACATTACTACACGTGTAGGCATTGCTCTAGTGGAGTGTGGAGCTGGGGGGAACACGCAGGGGAAGGAACATTACTACACGTGTAGGCATTGCTCTAGTGGAGTGTGGAGCTGGGGGGAACACGCAGGGGAAGGAACATTACTACACGTGTAGGCATTGCTCTAGTGGAGTGTGGAGCTGGGGGGAACACGCAGGGGAAGGAACATTACTACACGTGTAGGCATTGCTCTAGTGGAGTGTGGAGCTGGGGGGAACAAGCAGGGGAAGGAACATTACTACACGTGTAGGCATTGCTCTAGTGGAGTGTGGAGCTGGGGGGAACACGCAGGGGAAGGAACATTACTACACGTGTAGGCATTGCTCTAGTGGAGTGTGGAGCTGGGGGGAACACGCAGGGGAAGGAACATTACTACACGTGTAGGCATTGCTCTAGTGGAGTGTGGAGCTGGGGGGAACACGCAGGGGAAGGAACATTACTACACGTGTAGGCATTGCTCTAGTGGAGTGTGGAGCTGGGGGGAACACGCAGGGGAAGGAACATTACTACACGTGTAGGCATTGCTCTAGTGGAGTGTGGAGCTGGGGGGAACACGCAGGGGAAGGAACATTACTACACGTGTAGGCATTGCTCTAGTGGAGTGTGGAGCTGGGGGGAACACGCAGGGGAAGGAACATTACTACACGTGTAGGCATTGCTCTAGTGGAGTGTGGAGCTGGGGGGAACACGCAGGGGAAGGAACATTACTACACGTGTAGGCATTGCTCTAGTGGAGTGTGGAGCTGGGGGGAACACGCAGGGGAAGGAACATTACTACACGTGTAGGCATTGCTCTAGTGGAGTGTGGAGCTGGGGGGAACACGCAGGGGAAGGAACATTACTACACGTGTAGGCATTGCTCTAGTGGAGTGTGGAGCTGGGGGGAACACGCAGGGGAAGGAACATTACTACACGTGTAGGCATTGCTCTAGTGGAGTGTGGAGCTGGGGGGAACACGCAGGGGAAGGAACATTACTACACGTGTAGGCATTGCTCTAGTGGAGTGTGGAGCTGGGGGGAACACGCAGGGGAAGGAACATTACTACACGTGTAGGCATTGCTCTAGTGGAGTGTGGAGCTGGGGGGAACACGCAGGGGAAGGAACATTACTACACGTGTAGGCATTGCTCTAGTGGAGTGTGGAGCTGGGGGGAACACGCAGGGGAAGGAACATTACTACACGTGTAGGCATTGCTCTAGTGGAGTGTGGAGCTGGGGGGAACACGCAGGGGAAGGAACATTACTACACGTGTAGGCATTGCTCTAGTGGAGTGTGGAGCTGGGGGGAACACGCAGGGGAAGGAACATTACTACACGTGTAGGCATTGCTCTAGTGGAGTGTGGAGCTGGGGGGAACACGCAGGGGAAGGAACATTACTACACGTGTAGGCATTGCTCTAGTGGAGTGTGGAGCTGGGGGGAACACGCAGGGGAAGGAACATTACTACACGTGTAGGCATTGCTCTAGTGGAGTGTGGAGCTGGGGGGAACACGCAGGGGAAGGAACATTACTACACGTGTAGGCATTGCTCTAGTGGAGTGTGGAGCTGGGGGGAACACGCAGGGGAAGGAACATTACTACACGTGTAGGCATTGCTCTAGTGGAGTGTGGAGCTGGGGGGAACACGCAGGGGAAGGAACATTACTACACGTGTAGGCATTGCTCTAGTGGAGTGTGGAGCTGGGGGGAACACGCAGGGGAAGGAACATTACTACACGTGTAGGCATTGCTCTAGTGGAGTGTGGAGCTGGGGGGAACACGCAGGGGAAGGAACATTACTACACGTGTAGGCATTGCTCTAGTGGAGTGTGGAGCTGGGGGGAACACGCAGGGGAAGGAACATTACTACACGTGTAGGCATTGCTCTAGTGGAGTGTGGAGCTGGGGGGAACACGCAGGGGAAGGAACATTACTACACGTGTAGGCATTGCTCTAGTGGAGTGTGGAGCTGGGGGGAACACGCAGGGGAAGGAACATTACTACACGTGTAGGCATTGCTCTAGTGGAGTGTGGAGCTGGGGGGAACACGCAGGGGAAGGAACATTACTACACGTGTAGGCATTGCTCTAGTGGAGTGTGGAGCTGGGGGGAACACGCAGGGGAAGGAACATTACTACACGTGTAGGCATTGCTCTAGTGGAGTGTGGAGCTGGGGGGAACACGCAGGGGAAGGAACATTACTACACGTGTAGGCATTGCTCTAGTGGAGTGTGGAGCTGGGGGGAACACGCAGGGGAAGGAACATTACTACACGTGTAGGCATTGCTCTAGTGGAGTGTGGAGCTGGGGGGAACACGCAGGGGAAGGAACATTACTACACGTGTAGGCATTGCTCTAGTGGAGTGTGGAGCTGGGGGGAACACGCAGGGGAAGGAACATTACTACACGTGTAGGCATTGCTCTAGTGGAGTGTGGAGCTGGGGGGAACACGCAGGGGAAGGAACATTACTACACGTGTAGGCATTGCTCTAGTGGAGTGTGGAGCTGGGGGGAACACGCAGGGGAAGGAACATTACTACACGTGTAGGCATTGCTCTAGTGGAGTGTGGAGCTGGGGGGAACACGCAGGGGAAGGAACATTACTACACGTGTAGGCATTGCTCTAGTGGAGTGTGGAGCTGGGGGGAACACGCAGGGGAAGGAACATTACTACACGTGTAGGCATTGCTCTAGTGGAGTGTGGAGCTGGGGGGAACACGCAGGGGAAGGAACATTACTACACGTGTAGGCATTGCTCTAGTGGAGTGTGGAGCTGGGGGGAACACGCAGGGGAAGGAACATTACTACACGTGTAGGCATTGCTCTAGTGGAGTGTGGAGCTGGGGGGAACACGCAGGGGAAGGAACATTACTACACGTGTAGGCATTGCTCTAGTGGAGTGTGGAGCTGGGGGGAACACGCAGGGGAAGGAACATTACTACACGTGTAGGCATTGCTCTAGTGGAGTGTGGAGCTGGGGGGAACACGCAGGGGAAGGAACATTACTACACGTGTAGGCATTGCTCTAGTGGAGTGTGGAGCTGGGGGGAACACGCAGGGGAAGGAACATTACTACACGTGTAGGCATTGCTCTAGTGGAGTGTGGAGCTGGGGGGAACACGCAGGGGAAGGAACATTACTACACGTGTAGGCATTGCTCTAGTGGAGTGTGGAGCTGGGGGGAACACGCAGGGGAAGGAACATTACTACACGTGTAGGCATTGCTCTAGTGGAGTGTGGAGCTGGGGGGAACACGCAGGGGAAGGAACATTACTACACGTGTAGGCATTGCTCTAGTGGAGTGTGGAGCTGGGGGGAACACGCAGGGGAAGGAACATTACTACACGTGTAGGCATTGCTCTAGTGGAGTGTGGAGCTGGGGGGAACACGCAGGGGAAGGAACATTACTACACGTGTAGGCATTGCTCTAGTGGAGTGTGGAGCTGGGGGGAACACGCAGGGGAAGGAACATTACTACACGTGTAGGCATTGCTCTAGTGGAGTGTGGAGCTGGGGGGAACACGCAGGGGAAGGAACATTACTACACGTGTAGGCATTGCTCTAGTGGAGTGTGGAGCTGGGGGGAACACGCAGGGGAAGGAACATTACTACACGTGTAGGCATTGCTCTAGTGGAGTGTGGAGCTGGGGGGAACACGCAGGGGAAGGAACATTACTACACGTGTAGGCATTGCTCTAGTGGAGTGTGGAGCTGGGGGGAACACGCAGGGGAAGGAACATTACTACACGTGTAGGCATTGCTCTAGTGGAGTGTGGAGCTGGGGGGAACACGCAGGGGAAGGAACATTACTACACGTGTAGGCATTGCTCTAGTGGAGTGTGGAGCTGGGGGGAACACGCAGGGGAAGGAACATTACTACACGTGTAGGCATTGCTCTAGTGGAGTGTGGAGCTGGGGGGAACACGCAGGGGAAGGAACATTACTACACGTGTAGGCATTGCTCTAGTGGAGTGTGGAGCTGGGGGGAACACGCAGGGGAAGGAACATTACTACACGTGTAGGCATTGCTCTAGTGGAGTGTGGAGCTGGGGGGAACACGCAGGGGAAGGAACATTACTACACGTGTAGGCATTGCTCTAGTGGAGTGTGGAGCTGGGGGGAACACGCAGGGGAAGGAACATTACTACACGTGTAGGCATTGCTCTAGTGGAGTGTGGAGCTGGGGGGAACACGCAGGGGAAGGAACATTACTACACGTGTAGGCATTGCTCTAGTGGAGTGTGGAGCTGGGGGGAACACGCAGGGGAAGGAACATTACTACACGTGTAGGCATTGCTCTAGTGGAGTGTGGAGCTGGGGGGAACACGCAGGGGAAGGAACATTACTACACGTGTAGGCATTGCTCTAGTGGAGTGTGGAGCTGGGGGGAACACGCAGGGGAAGGAACATTACTACACGTGTAGGCATTGCTCTAGTGGAGTGTGGAGCTGGGGGGAACACGCAGGGGAAGGAACATTACTACACGTGTAGGCATTGCTCTAGTGGAGTGTGGAGCTGGGGGGAACACGCAGGGGAAGGAACATTACTACACGTGTAGGCATTGCTCTAGTCGAGTGTGGAGCTGGGGGGAACACGCAGGGGAAGGAACATTACTACACGTGTAGGCATTGCTCTAGTGGAGTGTGGAGCTGGGGGGAACACGCAGGGGAAGGAACATTACTACACGTGTAGGCATTGCTCTAGTGGAGTGTGGAGCTGGGGGGAACACGCAGGGGAAGGAACATTACTACACGTGTAGGCATTGCTCTAGTGGAGTGTGGAGCTGGGGGGAACACGCAGGGGAAGGAACATTACTACACGTGTAGGCATTGCTCTAGTTTGTAACTAACTAAAGTTGCTTTCTCATTCCAGGAGTCTTCCACTTCTCCCATATGATTGGTCCCAGGACATTTGGACCTTGGTTATTGATTGGTCAGATATTATGCTAATAATTAGATGATGTAAATGACGAGTCTGTGTATGTGTGCACAGTTCGATGAAAAAGTATTTGCCCTCTTTATAATTTTCTGTACTTTTGTATATTTTTGATATTGAATGTTAACAGATCTTCAACCAGAACCTAATATTAGATAAAGGGAACCTGAGTGAACAAATAACACAACAATTACATACTAACTTCATTTATTTCATAAACAGAGTTATGCAACACCCAATGCCCCTGTGTGAAAAAGTAATTGCCCCCTTCCACTCAATAACTGGTTGTGCCACCTTTAGCTGTAATGACTCCAACCAAACTGCTTCCTGTAGTTGTTGATCAGTCTCTCAAGTAGCTGTGGAGGAGTTTTGACCCGCTCTTCCTTGCAGAACTGTTGTATCCAAAACCACACATTTGTTCCTTTTTAGCCATTTTCATGTAGACTTGATTGTGTGTTTTGTATCATTGTCTTTTATATATATATATATGTGTACAGCGGATTTGGAAAGTATTCAGACCTATTGACTTTTTCCACATTTGTTATGTTACAGCCTTCTTCTAAAATTGATTAAATCGTTTTTTTTCTCCTCGTCAATCCACACACAATTCCCCATAATGACATCACAATACCCCATAATGACATCACAATACCCCATAATGACATCACAATACCCCATAATGACATCACAATACCCCATAATGACGACGCAAAGACTTCCTTTGTCCAGTGTCTGTGTTCTTTTGCCCATCTTAATCTTTTATTTTTATTGGCCAGTCTGAGATAGGGCTTTTTCTTTGCAACTCTGCCTAGAAGGCCAGCATCCCGGAGTCGCCTCTTCACTGTTGACGTTGAGATTGGTGTTTTGCGGGTACTATTTAATGAAGCTGCCAGTTGAGGACTTGTGAGGCGTCTGTTTCTCAAACTAGACACTCTAATGCACTTGTCCTCTTGCTCAGTTGTGCACCGGCGCCTCCCACTCCTCTTTCTATTCTGGTTAGGGCCAGTTTGCGCTGTTCTGTGAAGGGAATAGTACACAGCGTTGTATGAGATCTTCAGTTTCTTGGCAATTTCTTGCATGGAATAGCCTTCATTTCTCAGAACAAGAATAGACTGATGAGTTTCTGAAGAAAGGTCTTTGTTTCTGGCCATTTTGAGCCTGTAATCGAACCCACAAATGCTGATGCTCCAGATACAGCTAGTCTAAAGATGGCCAGTTTTATTGCTTCTTCAATCAGAACAACAGTTGTCAGCTGTGCTAACATAATTGCAAAAGGGTTTTATAATGATCAATTAGCCTTTTAAAATGATAAACTTGGATTAGCTAACACAGTGTGCCATTGGAACACAGGAGTGATGGTTGATGATAATGGGCCTCTGTACACCTATGTAGAAATTCCATAAAAATCAGCCGTTTCCAGCTACAATAGTCATTTACAACATTAACAATGTCTACACTGTATTTCTGATCAATTTGATGTTATTTTAATGGTGAAAAATGTGTTTTTCTTTAAAAAACATGGACATTTGTAAGTGACCCCAAACTTGGGAAAAATGGATTACACGTAATGTTACATGTAAGGGATTACAAAAAAACGGTAACTGTAATCCATTACGTTACCTGCACAAATATTGTAATCAGATTACAGATACGTTTGTAAAACTAGATAATTCAGAAAGGATGTTTGCGACAAAGTCTTTGCCACCTCTGTTTTCTAATGACTTTCAAATCAGCATAGAAAAGGCGCAAGTTTAAGTTGGTTCCACCTGAGTGAGTCTGACCACAAGTCAGAGACCACTATGATGACACACCAAATGAGTTTGATGGATCACGGGAAGAGCAGGAATAGGCTTTTGTAGGCTACAGTTCAAGCTATGTCTTCCAATGCTGAGACTGCTGTCAGCATTCAAAGATGATCCAACTTGAATAAACGCTTGGAGTTAAGGACGATAGCAGTGTAGTCTACGGCGATACGTATATCACTTTACTATTGATATCTACATAGCGCATTGATGTGAACACTGCTGCTCTCTCATTTAACTATTTGCGCCTTACGGATTGTGGTTGTTGTGGATGGCTGTTCACAAATCTAAATGTGTATTTGAACCCAATAATGGTTGAATTCAAGAAGTTTAAGCTGCCAATCAATCATTGTTTTTGAAACCTGTGAACAGTCAGTGAAAATGCACTCTGACAACAGCTGCATAGTGAGGATCCCATCCTATGGAATAACAGCTGCATAGTGAGGATCCCATCCTATGGAATAACAGCTGCATAGTGAGGATCCCATCCTATGGAACAACAGCTGCATAGTGAGGATCCCATCCTATGGAATAACAGCTGCATAGTGAGGATCCCATCCTATGGAATAACAGCTGCATAGTGAGGATCCCATCCTATGGAATAACAGCTGCATAGTGAGGATCCCATCCTATGGAATAACAGCTGCATAGTGAGGATCCCATCCTATAGAATAACAGCTGCATAGTGAGGATCCCATCCTATGGAATAACAGCTGCATAGTGAGGATCCCATCCTATGGAATAACAGCTGCATAGTGAGGATCCCATCCTATGGAATAACAGCTGCATAGTGAGGATCCCATCCTATGGAACAACAGCTGCATAGTGAGGATCCCAGCCTATGGAACAACAGCTGCATAGTGAGGATCCCAGCCTATAGAATAACAGCTGCATAGTGTGGATCCCAGCCTATGGAATAACAGCTGCATAGTGAGGATCCCATCCTATAGAATAACAGCTGCATAGTGAGGATCCCAGCCTATGGAACAACAGCTGCATAGTGAGGATCCCAGCCTATGGAACAACAGCTGCATAGTGAGGATCCCAGCCTATAGAATAACAGCTGCATAGTGAGGATCCCAGCCTATGGAACAACAGCTGCATAGTGAGGATCCCAGCCTATAGAATAACAGCTGCATAGTGTGGATCCCAGCCTATGGAATAACAGCTGCATAGTGAGGATCCCATCCTATGGAATAACAGCTGCATAGTGAGGATCCCATCCTATGGAATAACAGCTGCATAGTGAGGATCCCATCCTATGGAACAACAGCTGCATAGTGAGGATCCCATCCTATGGAATAACAGCTGCATAGTGTGGATCCCAGCCTATGGAATAACAGCTGCATAGTGAGGATCCCATCCTATGGAACAACAGCTGCATAGTGAGGATCCCATCCTATGGAATAACAGCTGCATAGTGAGGATCCCATCCTATGGAATAACAGCTGCATAGTGAGGATCCCATCCTATGGAACAACAGCTGCATAGTGAGGATCCCATCCTATGGAACAACAGCTGCATAGTGAGGATCCCATCCTATGGAACAACAGCTGCATAGTGAGGATCCCATCCTATGGAATAACAGCTGCATAGTGAGGATCCCATCCTATGGAACAACAGCTGCATAGTGAGGATCCCATCCTATGGAATAACAGCTGCATAGTGTGGATCCCAGCCTATGGAATAACAGCTGCATAGTGTGGATCCCATCCTATGGAATAACAGCTGCATAGTGTGGATCCCAGCCTATAGAATAACAGCTGCATAGTGTGGATCCCAGCCTATGGAATAACAGCTGCATAGTGTGGATCCCATCCTATGGAATAACAGCTGCATAGTGAGGATCCCAGCCTATAGAATAACAGCTGCATAGTGTGGATCCCATCCTATGGAATAACAGCTGCATAGTGAGGATCCCATCCTATGGAATAACAGCTGCATAGTGAGGATCCCATCCTATGGAATAAAAGTGGGGCTTTCATTGCTCAATATAATTAATGTTTATAAAAATAAAAATCCATAGGCCTAATGGACACATGCTCAAACTCGCACAGTTTTGATAGACTTAAAGGGGCAATATTTAGTTACTACATACATTTTTGGACTTCTAAATATATATATCCATTGATTCTTGAAGAATATAACTTATAAATGCTTCACGAGTTCAGTTCAACTGTCACACTCCATCAGAACCCAAAATATATGCTTGTTCTATTCCAATGTAAATGAACACTGTATAGCCTCATAACATGGTTAAAACAATTGTTATATCATGGATGTTCAGTCCTTGCATCCACAGCTCTGTCAATTAACCTGAGAGTGTTTACATTTCTCCAGGCCCATCCCTCAGCTTTTTACCAAAACAGAGGGGTGTTCATTTTGTTATTGTTTCATCTGTGGATTTGCCCTTTAAACAGCTGCATTTTATCAAGATATCAGCGTCACCAACAAAAAGGTCAAGAACAGGCCTATAGCAAATGCAGCATATAGCATTCATTTTTCACATAAAATAAATAGTACTTTCAGTAGGGCTGAAAGCATGCCATTCCATGAGCGTAGAACTCGAATCAATGTGCCCATGACAACAAAATCATAAACAACAGAGAAGGGCTGGCTAGTAAGTCAAGTTTTGGGGTTAAGCTCAGGAAAAAACCATTTGGCTAATCTATACTTCCATATTGTCACGCCCTGACCCTAGAAAGCTGTTTATTCTCTATGTTGGTTAGGTCGGGGTCTGATTAAGGGTGGGTTATCTAGGGGAATTAGATATCTATGTTGGCCTGGTATGGTTCCCAATCAGAGGCAGCTGTTTATCATTGTCTCTGATTGGGGATCATATTTAGGTAGCCATTTCCCCACTGTGCTTTGTGGGATCTTGTCTAGGTATAGTTGCCAAGTGAGCATTATATCAGCTTTACATTTCGTTTGTGCACTTTATTGTTTTTGTTCTTTGAGTTTTTCTCTTCCTAATTAAAAGGATGGAAACATACCACGCTGCATCTTGTTCCACCCCTTATAACGATCGTGACACATATTTACGAATCCTATTCTTGAAGATCAAAGGGGTATGACATTTATTGGAATGACTGGAATTCTGATATAGACTTTGGATTTTAATGTAAAGATATAATTTAATAGTATTATTGTATGTAGTAGAAAGCGGTGGGTTAGAAGAAGCCTACATAACCAACCCATAAAGTAAAATGTAACAGCTATGTAAACTTTAACATTGATTAATAATCCTACAATACACGTCGTTCAATTGGTAACATACATTTTTGTCATCTTCCATGCCTCTCAAGGGGAAAGTAATCTAAAAGTAACTGAATGTAATCAGATTACGTTACTGAGTTTGGGTAATCCAAAAGTTACGTTACTGATTACAATTTTGGACAGGTAACTAGTAACTGTAATGGATTACATTTAGAAAATAACCTACCCAACCCTGTGTGTGAATATATATTTAAGCAATAAGGCCCGAGTGAGTGTCGTATATGGCCAATATACCACGGCTAAGGACTGTTCATAAGCACGACGCAACGTGGAGTGCCTGGACATAGCCCTTAGACGTTTTTTGTTGTTGTTATTTGTAAACTCAAGTTACCTTTATCTAATATTAGGTTTTGGTTGAAGATCTGATGACATTCAGAGAAAATCAGAAAAGGGGGCAAATACTTTTTCACTGCTCTGTAAATGTGTGTGAAACTACTTCAAACCTAAGCGGTACCGGAGTGCCAAGTCTAGGACAAAAAGGCTTCTCAACAGTTTTTACCCCCAAGCCATAAGACTCCTGAACAGGTAATCAAATGGATACCCGGACTATTTGCATTGTGTGCCCCCCCCCAACCCCTCTTTTTACGCTGCTGCTACTCTCTGTTTATCATATATGCATAGTCACTTTGATTATACATTCATGTACATAAAACCTCAATTGGCCCGACCAACCAGTGCTCCCGCACATTGGCTAACCGGGCTATCTGCATTGTGTCCCACCACCCACCACCCGCCAACCCCTCTTTTACGCTACTGCTACTCTCTGTTGATCATATATGCATAGTCACTTCAACCATATCTACATGTACATAGTACCTCAATCAGTCCTACTAACCGGTGTCTGTATATAGCCTCGCTACTGTTATTTTTCACTGTCTTTTTACTGTTGTTTTTATTTCTTTACTTACCTATTGTTCACCTAATACTTTTTTTGTACTGTTGGTTAGAGCCTGTAAGTAAGCATTTCACTGTAAGGTCTACAGTTGGTTAGAGCCTGTAAGTCAGCATTTCACTGTAAGGTCTACAGTTGGTTAGAGCCTGTAAGTCAGCATTTCACTGTAAGGTCTACAGTTGGTTAGAGCCTGTAAGTCAGCATTTCACTGTAAGGTCTACAGTTGGTTAGAGCCTGTAAGTCAGCATTTCACTGTAAGGTCTACAGTTGGTTAGAGCCTGTAAGTCAGCATTTCACTGTAAGGTCTACAGTTGGTTAGAGCCTGTAAGTCAGCATTTCACTGTAAGGTCTACAGTTGGTTAGAGCCTGTAAGTCAGCATTTCACTGTAAGGTCTACAGTTGGTTAGAGCCTGTAAGTCAGCATTTCACTGTAAGGTCTACAGTTGGTTAGAGCCTGTAAGTCAGCATTTCACTGTAAGGTCTACAGTTGGTTAGAGCCTGTAAGTAAGCATTTCACTGTAAGGTCTACAGTTGGTTAGAGCCTGTAAGTCAGCATTTCACTGTAAGGTCTACAGTTGGTTAGAGCCTGTAAGTCAGCATTTCACTGTAAGGTCTACAGTTGGTTAGAGCCTGTAAGTCAGCATTTCACTGTAAGGTCTACAGTTGGTTAGAGCCTGTAAGTCAGCATTTCACTGTAAGGTCTACAGTTGGTTAGAGCCTGTAAGTCAGCATTTCACTGTAAGGTCTACAGTTGGTTAGAGCCTGTAAGTCAGCATTTCACTGTAAGGTCTACAGTTGGTTAGAGCCTGTAAGTAAGCATTTCACTGTAAGGTCTACAGTTGGTTAGAGCCTGTAAGTAAGCATTTCACTGTAAGGTCTACAGTTGGTTAGAGCCTGTAAGTCAGCATTTCACTGTAAGGTCTACAGTTGGTTAGAGCCTGTAAGTCAGCATTTCACTGTAAGGTCTACAGTTGGTTAGAGCCTGTAAGTCAGCATTTCACTGTAAGGTCTACAGTTGGTTAGAGCCTGTAAGTCAGCATTTCACTGTAAGGTCTACAGTTGGTTAGAGCCTGTAAGTAAGCATTTCACTGTAAGGTCTACAGTTGGTTAGAGCCTGTAAGTCAGCATTTCACTGTAAGGTCTACAGTTGGTTAGAGCCTGTAAGTAAGCATTTCACTGTAAGGTCTACAGTTGGTTAGAGCCTGTAAGTAAGCATTTCACTGTAAGGTCTACAGTTGGTTAGAGCCTGTAAGTCAGCATTTCACTGTAAGGTCTACAGTTGGTTAGAGCCTGTAAGTCAGCATTTCACTGTAAGGTCTACAGTTGGTTAGAGCCTGTAAGTCAGCATTTCACTGTAAGGTCTACAGTTGGTTAGAGCCTGTAAGTCAGCATTTCACTGTAAGGTCTACAGTTGGTTAGAGCCTGTAAGTCAGCATTTCACTGTAAGGTCTACAGTTGGTTAGAGCCTGTAAGTCAGCATTTCACTGTAAGGTCTACAGTTGGTTAGAGCCTGTAAGTAAGCATTTCACTGTAAGGTCTACAGTTGGTTAGAGCCTGTAAGTCAGCATTTCACTGTAAGGTCTACAGTTGGTTAGAGCCTGTAAGTAAGCATTTCACTGTAAGGTCTACAGTTGGTTAGAGCCTGTAAGTAAGCATTTCACTGTAAGGTCTACAGTTGGTTAGAGCCTGTAAGTCAGCATTTCACTGTAAGGTCTACAGTTGGTTAGAGCCTGTAAGTCAGCATTTCACTGTAAGGTCTACGGTTGGTTAGAGCCTGTAAGTCAGCATTTCACTGTAAGGTCTACAGTTGGTTAGAGCCTGTAAGTCAGCATTTCACTGTAAGGTCTACAGTTGGTTAGAGCCTGTAAGTCAGCATTTCACTGTAAGGTCTACAGTTGGTTAGAGCCTGTAAGTCAGCATTTCACTGTAAGGTCTACAGTTGGTTAGAGCCTGTAAGTCAGCATTTCACTGTAAGGTGAAATAATAATAATACCTCTTGTATTCGGCGCACGTGACAAATAAACTTTGATTTGATTTGATCAGTAATTTTTCCACATTGTGTACACAGTACATGTCCATGAGAGACCGTTCATTACACTTGGAAAGTTTCAGTTGAAAAAGGCATGATGGATTATGTGCCCTTGTGTCTCTGCTTTCTCAGTAGTATGAAGTATACGATACAGACAGGACATATACATATTATTAAACTCCTATATACTGTCGGCTGCTTTTCTCACTCCACAATACAAAATAAATGCTTCTCTTCCTGCCTGCTTGGTCACATTCAGTCAAATATATTATACAGTGTTCCACATGTTGGGGTGAGAGTTTCCGTCCTGCTTGTCTTCCTGCATGCTGTCTACATGTGTGTTTCTTCCGTCTAGTCTCATACCCGTCCTGTCTCATCCCTGTCTCATCTCTTCCACGTCCCTTTCCTCTGTTTCGAGTCAATAAACTCTTGGTCACACCTCACAAATCCTGACTCTCTCTTCCCATTCATTAAGCAGCCTAACGTCCCTGTGCTGAGTGTCCCACCGGAGGAAGTAACAGAGGCGTGTCATCTTGGATGGATGGAGAGAGAGAGTAAGAGAGTGTGTAGGGGTGTGTGTGTAGACCTGCTGGGTAGAGAGAGTAGGAGAGTGTGTATCCTGCTTAGACCTGCAGTATCCCATGATGTAAATGACCCTCCAGGGCCCGGGGCCACTAGAGATGAGAAGAAGTAAACGAACGACTCCATCTGTGCCTGCACTTGACCTTGCCACTGCCAGAGTGTGTGTGTGTGTGGGTGTGTGTGTGTGTGTGTGTGTGTGTGTGTGTGTGTGTGTGTGTGTGTGTGTGTGTGTGTGTGTGTGTGTGTGTGTGTGTGTGTGTGTGTGTGTGTGTGTGTGTGTGTGTGTGTGTGTGTGTGTGTGTGTGTGCATGTATGTGCGTACGTGCACATGCATACCTGAGTGAGTACGTATGTGAATGTGCACGGGCCTCTCTGTGTGTGTGTGCGTGCGTGCGTGCGTGCGTGCGCGTGTGTGTGTGTGTATCAACAGGGTGCTCCATAATAACATGGGTTGCTAGTCACTCCAGCGATGTGTGTCATTATAACAGAGAACGGCTCAATCAATCTGACTGGAGCTAATATACCTGTCACTCCCTCACGGGAGGGAGGGACGGAGAGAGGCAGAGACAGAATGTGACAGTTCATGAAACGGTTGTATAATGAGTAGAGAGAGAGAGAAAGGGAGTAAAAGAGAGACAGAAAGGGAGAAAGTGATGATTGGGACATCTCACAGTGCTAGATAAAGTGAATGAGAGAGAGGGATTTGTAGTAATTCTAGATTAAGAGAGAAAGTAGAAGTAGAGAGAGAGAAAGAGGGATGAATTGACAGATGGTAACATTATTCCCCTCTGCAAGCGGTATTTGTGGCATGAAAAGTGTTTGTTTTTATTGAAAGAGAATCACGTGTGCCTTTTTACTGTTTGCCTATCACGTTAAGCTTGCACAGCATTCCATATTCCACATTCCGTGTTCTGTATTCCAGTGTTCAGTGATCTGTCAGGGGAGTGGATACGGGAAGCCTGGCCATTCATTTGATTGATTGTTGCCAGGGGGAACGTACGACGGTGTCAAATCCATCACCTGCCCTCCGGTCTACACTCATTCTCTCTCTCCTCCCTCTTCTCTCTTCATTCTCTCTCTCCTATTCTTACCTCTCATTCCCCTTCTTCCCCCTTTATCCCCCATCTTGGTTGTTAGCTCTCATGTTGATGGAGGGGATGAAGCCACAACAACAACCACCGTCATACACACATTATTTTAGAGGGGGAACTAAGTACGCAAGGACGGAGGTGGCGCAGCCCCTCTTCTTAAAGTTGGAGAATTTAGCATTTTTCAAACACCTGAAGCAGCTTTTTCATGCAATCTAGAACCATAATCATTATGACTCACTCTATCTATACATATATATATCTCTATATATATCTATACATATATATATCTATATATACTCTATGTCTGAAATATGTAATATTTTTCTGCATTCCTCTTTACCTGTCCAATTGTCATTTTAATAAGGGTATAATACCTGAATGTTATAAATCACACATCGCAATACATTGCACCAACATGCCTAGGATATTACATCAAAACACAGTACATGGGATCATAACACACAGAAACAGGCACATACTGTATCATGGTATCATAATTAATACACACATATCCTGATATTATCATAAGGTGACAGATAACATATAAAACAAGTATTTTTCATTATATATAAGTATACAGTGCCTTCGGAAAGTATTCAGACCCATTCCCTTTTAACACATTTTGTTACGTTACAGCCTTATTCGAAATGTTTTATATATATTTTTTTTAAGTGTCCTCATTAATCTACACACAATACCCCATAATGACAAAGTGAAAACAAGTTTTCTGTGTATTAAAAATAAAAAACAGAAACACATAATTATTCAGACCCGTTGCTATGAGACCTGAAATCGATCTCAGGTGCATCCTGTTTCCTTGATCATCCTTGAGATGTTTCTTCAACTTGATTAGAGTCCACCTGTGGTCAATTAAATTGATTGGACATGATTTGGAAAGGAACACACCTGTCTATATAAGGTCCCACAGTTGACAGCGCATGTCAGAGCAAAAACTAAGCCATGAGGTCGAAGGAATAGAGCTCCGAGACGGGATTGTGTCGAACCACAGATCTGGGGAAGGGTTCAAAACACGTCTGCAGCATTTAAGGTCCCCAAGAACACAGTGGCCTCCATCATTCTTAAATTTAACCACCAATACTCTTCCTAGTGCTGGCCGCCCGGCCAAACTAAGTAATCGAGGGAGAAGAGCCTTGGTCAGGGAGGTGACCAAGAACCTGATGGTCATTCTGACAAAGCTCCAGAGTTCCTCTGTGGAGATGGGAGAACCTTCCAGAAGGTCAACCATCTCTGCAGCACTCCACCAATCAGACCTTTATGGTAGAGTGGCCAGATGGAACACACTCCTCAGTAAAAGGCACATGACAGCCACTCCTCAGTAAAAGGCACATGACAGCCACTCCTCAGTAAAAGGCACATGACAGCCACTCCTCAGTAAAAGGCACATGACAGCCTGCTTGGAGTTTGTGAGAAACATGAGAAACAAGAGTCTTTGGTCTGATGAAACCAAGATTGAACTCTTTGGCCTGAATGCCAAGCGTCACGTCTGGAGGAAACCTGGCACCATTCCTACAGTGAAGCATGGTGGTGGCAGCATCATGCTGTGAGAATGTTATTCAGCGGCAGGGACTGGGAGACTAGTCAGGATCGAGGGAAAAATGAACGGAGCAAAGTACAGAGAGATTGTTGATGATGAAAACATGCTCCAGGTTCACCTTCCAACAGGACAACGACCCTACGCACACAGCCAAGAAAACGCAGGAGTGGCTTCGGGACATGTTTCTGAATGTCCAGCCAGAGCCAGGACTTGAACCCGATCGAACATCTCTGGAGAGACTATTTGCCCTGTCTAGTCAGTGTGACCACTATGAAGAATACAGCTGACAAATATTTTTTTATAAATAACTATGATAGAACGTGGACGTAAAAATGTTTAGTAATTCATTTAACATCTGAACATTTTTAAAACAGGACAAATATGAGCAGCCACTTGCCCTTGTGGCCCCTAGGGCATGATGCCTCAAAATCATCTTTGTCTTGGCAGGCAAAGGCCATCCTTGTATCCCCCAC